>NW_026688563.1:0-36175 GCF_030445035.2 Dasypus novemcinctus
TTCAAAGTGAGCCAGGAGGTCATCCCAGAGGTAACACTTATGCATATCTCAACTGGATCTCATAGATTGCCAAAGTAGATATTACCCTAAATTGTGGGGCTCCTAAGGACTCAAGACACCTAGGTCCTATGGTCAGAGTGTGTTGCTCTGCCAGTGGGCCCTACTTTGGAGCTTGTGCTCCTGAGAGTGACAGAGTTGGGTTCAGTTATGGCTTTCCTAAACATGGCTCATCCATCCATTCTATTTGAACCTATAGCTTGTTATGTATATGTCCAAGAGACTTGAATCTTTACACTGTCCATGTCAACTGGGCTATGAGCCTCAGCAGAGTTGCAACTCCTACTCTCCAGCTCATTGTACTCACCCAGGACAACTAACAAGGAAGTGAGGTTGGACAACCACCATGCCAAGGAAATGAGAGAGCCTACAACTGTGAGCAATAACATCTCTTCCATCATCTGTATTGGATTGAAGCCTTCTCTCAATTAGAGGTATAGTGGACATCACCATCCCAGAATCCTCAGGATTAGGGAATGAACTATGGACAAGACTGGGCTTACAGGTATTCTGCTATAGACTTATTGTGATTCTACAATGGAAGAAATTACAACATCGATGTGGAGGCAGTGGCCATTGGAGGCTCTGAGAGCAAGGAGAAGGAAAAACAGGTATAAAGTGGGGGCATTTTTGAGACTTGGGATTTGTCCTGAATGAAATTGCAATGACAGATATAGGCCATTATATATCTACCCACAACCAACAGAATTGGATGGGAAAGAGTGCAAACTACAATGTAAACTCTAATCCATGCTCAGTGGCAATGAACCAAGATGGATTTATCAATTTTAATGAGTTCTGCACACTAATGAAGGATGTTGTTTATGTGGGAAAATGTGGGAGGTATTGGGAGCAGTGCCTATGAGATTCCCTATATATTTTTTATGTAATCTAAGTATCTTTGACAAAATAAAAAATACATATAAAAAAAGTAGTTATGACTTTAGTCCTCCTTCTTGATACACATTTTCTTCCAAATTGGCATGTATTATAAATAATTTCATAATTCATGAGAGGTTTTGATATCCATTCTTTCATTTGATTATTCCAATAGCTCTCTGAGGTAGAAGAACTAAAACTCAGAGATGTTTAAGTAACTTTCCAAGAATCATAAATAATTAACATGGGGATTGGTTTATGCTTCCAGACCCATGTTGTTAACACAACATTGTTTCAAGAATAATGGAAGCTTCTTAAACTACCTGATTAAGTAAAGCAATCAAATTATTTCCCAAAGCGAATTTTCTCATTTTTATTTTATTTGCACCTAATTTCAAACTTAGAAAAGTTGCAAACATATAATATTTCAAGCAACATCTATATACTTTTTCTTAGATTCCAATATCTTTAACAGTTTGCTCCATTTCCTTTATCATTTTCTCAACCTTGCCCTATGCATACAGCATACACATAGAGACAAATATATGAATGTAGGTTAAATACATCATGACCTTCACCAATAAATACTTCAGAGTGAATTTCTTAAGAAATTTACATCATTACAGTATTTTATTTAAAGTAGTTCATATTCTAATTTTTTTATGACCTAATGTTAGGCCTCAAGGCAGGGCCTTTGAGTGGATAACCAGAGACAGCATGAAGGAATAATCAGCATGAGAGTTAGGCAAACTCATATTTATTGCATCTGTTGAGGTAAGAAGCCAAGGCCTGTCTAAAGTGACTCACATCTGACTCCCTGTGCAGCAGTTTCACTCTTATTTAAGTGCCCAAGTTACTACTTAGCATTTGTTTTTATCATACATCAGTTTTTATGCATATGGATGAACACATATCATTGGTTATATAATTGTATGATTATTATGTTCAGGAAATCACACTTTCACAAAATTGCATGATCAAGAAAGGCGTAGATAACCCCACCTCTGGGTGGAGATTTACTATGTTAATTAAGCAAATTGAAGTGAGGACAGCAAGGGGCTTCTGTGCAGGTCTAGCTAACTGGTTGAAGCTGGTTTTCATACTTCATTATTTCAACAGAATATTCTTGACCACCAAAAGCAGAATTTGGCACCAAGACAGGGTTCAATCTCATTATCTTCTAATTAACATACAATTCTTTCCTTCATATCCTAGCATCAGGGACAGAAACAAGTTACTTTCAGGTATTTGGTCATCCTACATCTGTCAATTCCCTCCTTCTAGTTTTTGGTGGTATTCTTATCACAGGGGAAAATGATGAAACTCAGAACTTCTGTAACTACTTCCTGCGGACACTATGGGTGTATATCTCTTAGAAAATTATAGTAAGATGGTATTCTGAGGAGAAAAAGTTAGTCTGTTAGAGCTTGCAATAGCTTTTAACTAAAGCATTGCATGTACAGTATTGTTGTGGCAGCAGAGAGAAGTCAGTGTTCATGATACCGAAGGCCAGGATGTGAGAATTTTCTGAGAAGAAAGATTTATTATGACTGGCTAGGTCTAGTGGACTTCTGCCCCACCCCCCAAAAAAACCTCAGAGTATGGCCTTTAGGTTACTTTATAAAAGAGACACATGGGGTGGGGTCATGAGAGGTTTTGGCATCAAAAAGACTTTGTTAGTTTTTCAGGGTTTAGGGATTTGTTTGGATACCAGGTAAGATTGAATTAACATACTGCCCACATTCCATCTGTATGTAAGATCTAATACACATTGTTTACATCCTTCCTGAATACATAAAGCCTATAGTTTATATCAGTTAATTGGTTCTCCAGAAACTAGACAAACTTGGATACAAAATTAGATAAGTTTGAATATATGCATATACACGTACAGGCTATATTATCCCCTCCCCCTTTGATGCCTGCTTAAGTTTACTAAGCTTTGGCATCACTATTTTTGGAGTTATGAGGTGGGTGGTTGTCTTTGTTTTTACTGCATCATTTATTAAAGCATGTGCCCTAGCTATAATTAAGGGGAGGAAGCAGGAAAGTATGATGAGAGCATGGTAGGAGTTCCTGTTGCTTTCTGCTTTGACTGCTTATTTTTCCCATTAGTTTTCCAGGAGTATTCAATGATAAAATTCTTAGGGAATAATTGTGTTCCTCCTGGCCTCAGGAGGAAGTCTTCTGAGCAGCAGAATCTTGGGGAGGGTTTTCCAGCAGCCATCTTGGGGGCCATTGATGTCCACATGGACTCCTCACCAGGTTTCAGATCCATCTGATATAGCCTGTGCATAAATTCAAAATTGTTTCCAAGTATACCTAGTCCCTAAAAGTCCAAATAAGTAATATAGGCCCTACAGTCTTTGAATATTCAGAAAGGATGTAAGACTGAATGCGTATTCAAGGTTGCATCCAGATGGAATGTGGATGATATACTAAATTCAAGCTGGCTTGGAATGTGGGGAATATGTAACTTACCTGGAGGAAATAACCCATCTGATACTCAGATCAAATACTGAAGAAACTAACCAAAGGTCTGTTTGCATACCATCACCATTTGTCTCCCTAATCCTACTTCCTCTGTATAAAAGGGTCCAAAAAAGGCTATTTGGGGCTCAGTTTTTATTAGGACAAGAGTCCACTGAGTCCAACCAGTAGAAATAAACCAACTTCCTTCTCAGAGTTCACATGTCCTGGCCTTCAATACTGCACACACCTCACTTCTCTACAATGCATCCACTGATATTTTATCTTGCTAGACTGCTTTATTACCCCTTAAGAGTTTACACCTTTACTCTTAAAGAGGGCTTGATGGGAGATGATCTTTTTTCTGTAGCTACTTCCTGCTGGTTAGGGGCAGTAGTTCCTACCTGACAAGGTATAAAACCCTCTGCTATTCTAGGTTAGAGGAAGATGGATCTGACATCTTGGGCAAAGCTGGATTAAGTTCCCATATGGACAAGTTGTTATTCTGGAAGAAATAAACTTAATTAGAATTTTGAGAATATGTGGTCCCACTCAAAGGACATTGGATAAAAGGTCAGGTGCCTGCAAAGTCTGCATTTTCACAAAGTTAGTGGGAAGCAGTATTTTATCTTGAGTTATTTTATGCTCTTGGTTAACTTTAGAGAGAAATTGCAATTAAAAATGGGGTTAGGTATAAATTGACAATTTTAATTTTTATGATAGGAGAGAAGAATGGAAGAAGCATTGCCCTATTAGTTAAGTTAAAGGAGATGAACACAAACAATGTCTGGTTTGCTTTTTCCCTAGCAATAGGCATTTGGATTAGAGTTAGAGTGAATAATGGTTTTTGACATAATACACTACTTAGATTTATATCTTGAAGAGGTATTTCAGGCTGTCCAATGACTGGCAATTGTATACCCCATCAGGTGCTTCTGGTGTACTGGCACTTTCTTGCACTGTTGTAGAATTTGGGAGAGGTTCAATTATTTGTGTATAGAAAGGCCAGGACTCGAGACGTCTTCGCAGAGAGTCGCCGTGGTTTCCTGCTTCAACAGTGCTTGAATGGAACCCAGCGCTCACCCCTGTCGGCCAGCCACCCCCAGCTGCTTGCTACCGTTCATTCAGTGTCACGTAGCCACCACTTCTCAACCGCCCATCATGATGACCACATCCCCATCACAGGTGTGCCAGAACTACAATCAGGACTCAGAGACCACCATCAACTGCCAGATCAACCTGGAGCTCTACACCTCTTACGTCTACCTGTCGATGTCTTACTACTTTGACCATGATGATGTGGCCTTGAAGAACTTTGCCAAATATTTTCTTCACCAATCTCATGAGGAGAAGGAACATGCTGAGAAACTAATGAAGCTGCAGAACCAATGAGGCAGCCGAATCTTCCTTCAGGATATCAAGGAACCAGAACGAGAGGACTGGGAGAGCAGATTGAATGCAATGGAGTGTGCATTACACTTGGAAAAAAGGGTGAATCAGTCACTACTGGAACTGCACAAACTGGCTACTGACAAAAATGACCCCCATTTGTGTGACTTCATTGAGACCCATTACCTGAATGAGCAGGTGAAGTCCATCAAAGAACTGAGTGACTATGTAACCAACCTGTGCAAGATAGGGGCCCTGGATTCTGGCTTGGCAGAGTATCTCTTTGACAAGCACACTCTGGGAAGCAGTGATGAGAGCTAAACCTTATGTTGGCTTCCCCAGAGCCACAGGGTAGTAGTGCATGTGTGTTGGGTTTACATTTTCTATAAGTTGTATCAACGTCTACCAAGTTCTTTCATTGGTACCATTCCTTCAAATAAAGTTATTTGGTACCAAAAAAAAAAAAAGAAAAAAAAAGGCCAGGACTCAGGAATGATTTGAGAAGGAAAAATGGTTCATTGATGGCTGGCCAGACTCGGGAGCTTCCTGTTGCAAACCCAAGCCCCAAACAAGATTTCCAAGACTTCTGAGTTTCTTTTATACAGAGAAGAAAGGTTAAATGGTCCTTTTGTTTCAGTTCTCAGTAAGCTTGAATTAGCATATATATCTTCCACATTTTAGGTAAGCTTTTAGCACGGACCTCAAACATTCTAGATAAGCTTTTAGCTTATCTTGGTTTGCATTTCCCCTGAATATTCAAAGTCTATAGAGTTTGCACTGATAAACTGTTTCCTGGGACTGGGGTCATTGCCATGTTCACCAAGGGCAGGACTGCAGCCTGTTATCATCCCACACCCAAAAGTCACAGACAGCTTAGGTTATCTCTTAAGAGACAAAGAACTTCCGACCCATAGCTCACATCATTTCCCCCCTTTGCCAAAGTTTAACTTGCTAAGTTTTGGCATAATTATTGCTGGAGCTATGAGGTGGATGGCTGTTTGTTGTTTTGATTGATTATTTATCAATCTTTGTTGTAGCATCCAGGGCTTTGTTTTTAGAAGTTTAGAAGTTTTAATTCTGGACAGCAGAATCCTGGGGCTGTGGTTCCCCTGCAGTCATCCTGGGGCCACTGGCACTCATATGGATTTCCAGTCAGGGCCCAGATCCATCTATTAACTATTTTTTACATTTAAAGAGTTTACACCTTTAATCTAAAAGGGGTGCTGAAGGGAGATGATCTCTTTTCTGTAACTGCTTCCTTCTGGCCATGGACTGTAGTCATTGCCTAACAAGGTGTAAAACTCTTATTTTATTTTAACTGGAGGAAGATGGATCTGGCATTCTGTATGAAGTTGGATAAAGTTCTCATATGGTTAATAAGATGTTCACTCTGAAAGAAACAAACAATTAAAAATTTGGAATACACATTTTTAAAAGAGGACATTGGATTACAGAGATAGACAAGGTTAGGTGCTTATAAAGATGGCACTCCTTTTTAAAAGCTGGTGGGAACAGTATATATATATATATATATATATATATATATATATATATATATATACACTTTTTCTAAGTTATTTCTTTTTAGAGAGAAATTGCAATAGATACTTAGCTTTGTTTGAAGACACATTTCAAGCTGTTTAATGATTGGCACTCATGCTCTCTCAGATGCTCCTGGTGAACTGGCACCCTTTGGGCAATTGGTTTCATTCAGGATTAGTACACCAAGTTGGAAATTTTCTTAGTTTTTAGCTGTGGGAGTGATCAGAACTACAGAATAAAGGGTTTTGTTTTTTTTTTACATTTTGGTTTTAATTGCACAATTTTTAATAATTTTGACTTGTTCAATAGGTGACTCATTATTAGCAAGTAAGCCTCATTTTTTCAACACAGTTGAGTACAGTAGAATATAGTAGGCTCACTGAGCCTGACTGAGACTGCCACCTTATTCTATAGACATGCTTATTAAGTGTTTAGTAAATGAATTTACTAGGAATTTAACATGTCTAATATACTTCTGCACTTGATCCAAAATAGAAAAGATAACATCATAATTATTAGGCATATATTTATTACAGGATAAGAGTACAGCACTTAATATTAATTAATGTATTAATTAATGCAAAGGATTTAGAGTTGTAATTAATAGTTTTAAGTTTCAGATTTGTAATACTTTACATGTTATCTCTCCATGAGAGCAGGCCATAATGCCAATTGTGTTTAAGTTTTACTTACTGTATCCTGGTATTATGGCTCCACTTAGCATGTTCTTCATGCATTGAGCAGGTTGCAGCATTGTTGATCCTAGAGAGATTTTCCAGTATTCTACCAGATTGGTGCATAGTGCTCTCTGGCACTACGGAACAGTGCCAGTCTGGAGGTGATATCCATTGTACATTTGACTGTACCGAGTCATCATTGGCTGCTATAGGAGCTTGAAACTGCAACATAGTTTACATCGACTTCAGGAGCAGAACAAGAGGCTGATATAGCAAATATTTTTAATTGAGGGGTCAGTGACCAGCCTAGTCAATAACTCACATGGAGAGGCAACCAGTAATGTATTCAAGGCCTGCTTTGAATGCACAAAAGAGTTTGACAATGTTAAAGTTTATTCCTTGTTTTTATATATATTTTAAACAATTTAATGCAACACATCATATATCAAATGACTGTTTACTTATATAATTTTACCATGAAGATAATAGGTATTTTACTTTAGTAATAGAGGGAAATAAACTATTTTCATTGTTAAAATGAAAACAGAAGATTCCCAGTAGAATCAAGATAACTTTTTATTACCACTTACTTAAATATGCACCTTGCGGTGGCCTTCAGACAGATTTTATTACCAGCAAGTTTTTTTTTTTTTTGCAACCAATACCAATCCAAGTTTTTAGTTAACAATGACTTCTAGAACTAGAATTATATAAATGTTTTCCATTTGGAAGCTGTTTTACAACTTTTTATAATTGACTAC
Organism: Dasypus novemcinctus; assembly: GCF_030445035.2. Classification (NCBI taxonomy): domain Eukaryota; kingdom Metazoa; phylum Chordata; class Mammalia; order Cingulata; family Dasypodidae; genus Dasypus; species Dasypus novemcinctus. The sequence goes on from NW_026688563.1 coordinate 7,775, forward strand.
AACCACATTGACTAGTTACCTTACATTTAAATAAACTTAGTAAATTATAATTACTAACCAAAGAAATTTACTTTATTTCTTTAAGAGAGCATATTTAAAATCTTTTTAGCTTAATTTTATTAACATGAACTTAAATTTTTAGTGCTTTAAAGATTTTGTAAATATAATGTTAATTTAGATTATAAATTAACTATGGGAGATTGCACTCAAGTTAAATAAAATTGAAAACATTATAGTTTATGCAAGGAGTGTTCTCTTTTTTTCCTTACAGGAAGCTGAAACTTTCTTTGTTAAAGTTATGAAAATGAATATTTAAAAGCACATTGATTACCAGGTTTCAAAACACATTACACAATTACTTAATTCATTTAATCATAATTCCGGAAAGATTTCTCCATAGTTTTTATGGACTTTCTTTACTTACTGAAATTTGTCTACAGAGCCACTAATTACCTTTATTGTTGTTGGAAAGAAATCTTCTGGAAGAAAATAAGACTCACCCAATTGTGGAGAAGAAAAGAATTTATTCTCAATCTTGCAAGAAGGGGCACACAACCAGAAAATATGGCTGGCACTTCAAACAAAGAAAAATGACACAATTTATGCCTCTAAGCCTAGCACATAAGCTCTTTCTCTGTTTTTTCATAGATTGGACACTTTAGCAGTTACAGCCTATCTGAGAAGATGTAATTTTCCTGTGCAGAAGTTTGTGATTTAACTGCTTCCTCTATTATTTTCCAACCATTTTAGTTTTTATCTGCTCCCCTTTGTCAAATAAGGGATGGAAGTTAGTGCTGAATTGGTATTGACTTAGCTCTTTCTTGGGCATCTTTTATTGCCTATAGGACTGGCATAAGCTAGTTTCCTTTGTTGCTGTTTAACCCGGGAATGGGAGACTGAGGCAGTAGGCTGCCAGGTTGCATTAATCAATATTTCTTTCCTTTATGTGAAAACTAAACTAATCTTTGTTTTTTACATTTTATGGCTGACAAAAAGGTTTACACTGGGAAATCACAGGGCAAACTGATTCTTAATTCCCTAGCCTAGTAGATATGTTTAATCTGCCACACTTAGTCTTGCCTTCAAAACTCTTTCAAAGAGGAGGCCCTTTCCCAATAGTTTCTATAATCAGATTTTTATATGACTTTTTCATCCTGCTTAGTTTAATTTGGGCTCCAAGAATATTTATTCATATATATAACTGCATATTTAATTTTTAACTATTTAAATAGAGCTCTTTTAGGAATTTTCACTTGTTAATTTGATATTATCATCTTGATGTATGAAGACACACACTGAGCAAATGGGCAGACACAAAAAGAGTTAGACACAGAGACATAACTCATTGATGTTACTTATAATTTGCACTACTTTATATACTGCTTAGCTTAATTTGGCTTCCAGAAATATATATTACTTATATAACTGCATATTTAACCTCAACAATTTGAGTAAATAGGCAGACATGAATAGTTTGACACAAAAACATAACTTTAGTTACTTAAAACTTCCATTTTTTACAAAAAAGTGTGACTGCAAAACATTTCAAAGACTCAACTTTTCTTAATTTGCACTATGACTGTGCAGTTTTACACTATGACCATGCAGTTTTACACATGAATTTTGTTTCTTAACTAATGGCTTGTAACCAAAATGTTCCCAATGTTTTAACACGATTCTCTTTTGTTTCAGAACTTTATATTTTACCTTGAATTTAGCAGAATTTTGATAAGCAACAAGATTAATTTTATGTATATTTACTGAGGCTATTGGAAGCCTCAGGGAGACTGGTTTCTCTCATAAATTGCCACTCTTAGGAACACTGACTGTTAAGGCAGGAGACTCCCTTTATTCCCCCCAGTCCTTGGAGATAATAAAACTCCATTGGTCGTTTAAACCCAAGGACTAAGTATTCCACTAGGCAGTAATTTAGTTGGATTCATGAGAGAAAGCAGGGTTACTAATACCAGTAGGACAGTAGCTGTTATGAAATAACCATAGGCAAAGGCAAGGGTTGAGGCTAGCCTTGAAGCAACCATAAACAAAGGTAAGGTTAGTTTAGAATTTACACTTACAATAATGGTTTCAGGCTAAATTCACCCAGTTATAATTTCAGTTATTATCTTTTCACTGTTTTATAATATAAATGCATTTATATATGATCTTAACTCAGTTACAGTTTTTATTAATTTTTTAACCTGTTTATTTTATAACACCTTTAAACAACTATCTTTTGACCTATTGAATGAACTTAACTATTACTTTAATTTTATTTTAAGGTAAAAGAACAAATGTCTTGCAGTTAGTTTGAAATAAAAAGCTGTTTTCAGGATTTGATTTCTAGAACATAATGTTCTTTTAAGAGAGAGAAGACTCTTTCTACTTTAAACACTGAGGAAATGATGAGGTTAAAGCACAAGAAGCTATTTTGATAAAACAGATTTTCTTTGTATATTGATTATTCAGGAAACTTTTACTAAAAGAGACTAATGACTTAAGAGACTTTGAGAAAGAACAAAATTTTAACTTTGCATCAGTATACTACTTGGTACTAAACCCTTTAAAACTTTATATAGACTTACTAAATCTTATTCAATTTTAATCATAAAAATTTTCCTTCCACAAACCTTCTACATGTTCAGTATTCATTCAGGTTTTGTCCCACACTCTATTCTTTCTAATAATCAATCATTTTATTTTAGGACAAAATCATCTCCTTTTCCTTAACAATAAAAACACATTCCATATATCCCACATACTAAGTTACCAGGTAAACTTCTTAAAACATATAATTGCCTTTAACACTAAACAAGCTTGTTAAAATAATGAACTTTCCTTCATTTTAAATACTTAGTAGCATGTAATACCAGAAACAGTTTTTTTAGAAGCAAGTTGGCAGGGGAGGCTGGCCACCAACAAGTTTTCCTGTTATAAATTACCTTTTATTAGTAGTATTATCAATTCAGGTTTTCTTTAATAAAGACTTTTTGGAATTAGCCATTTAAATACCTTAATTTAAACAATGCTTCATTAAACTTTTCATAATTATTTATAATTTTAAGAATTTTACCTTCACAGAACACATTCCCGTACTTAAAGTTACCATAATACCTTCTAAGAACGTGGGCAGAATGCAAACTTGTTTTGGATTTGACACCCTAGGAAGGGAACTTTACTGCATTTATTTTGATTCTGCTTTTCATCCCCTTCTCTTCCCCCCCTTCCAGGCAGTCAGGTGCACAACAATCAAATGGGAATATGGCTTATGAATAGAAGGTGTGGATTCACTGGAAAGGGGCAAGCTGCTCCCCCCTTTCCAGCTTTCTGCTAAAATGGGCAAACAGAATTTACTTAAATCTGGCACCTCTCCTGGGGACCCAGCCACCCTGACTGGGGCAGCCCCAACAAACCTGGGTCCATGGCACAGACACAGATGGCCTCCAAGCCCCAACAAAGGGGTGGACCAGAGACAAGGCAGCAGAGCATGTGCAACATCCAGACTCTGCAGTTTTGCCCCATAATCAATTCACCCCCTTGCCAATGAGGGTTCCAGCTTAATTAAATTCTACTTTATATAACCACACAACTCCAACACTAGCATTGAGCTGACACAGACAGAAACCTAAAGGTTATTAATCTGACTCACAATTTATATATATATATATATATTCAGCATGGCTGCCCCCACAGCCATCACAAACTTTAGAGAGAACACTTAACATTAACATCTGGTATGAAGCAAATTCATTCACAATTCAGCACCATAACAAAAGATTTCAGCTGACCTTTTTCACTGTTTAACTTTACACCCAGACCAAGCTTCACTAGAAAAGCCAATCTATTTTCCTGTAACCAAGTTTTTTTTTTTTTTTAATCCAGACCAATTTCCAGGACATTAGGACTTGAACCTATAAACATTCCTTCCTATTATAACCAAGCCTCCACTCCTTCAGTGGATATAAGACCAGTACCAGATCCCAACATGCAGTTAGACAAACCCAAAACACCAGGCTTTTTCCTGTTTATTTTTCCCCCTTTTTCCAGACCTAGAGAGAAAGGCTTCCCCCCAATTTTCTGGGGCTACTAGGGTTCTCTCGGCAGGTGATCAGCCTCCCCCTCCTAGCAATTAAAGCTAGGGCTTTCCAGACTGTGCTCACCCAGGGAGTCTTACCTTCTTCCATGTTTGGAGTTCTTTTTCATTCTCAGAATCCTTCTCTTCAGACCTTCCATTGCCCTCGATTTTTTTCAGGAAGACTCTGGTGGAGCCCACATCTTTTCTGGATTAAATTTAATCCAGGGACACCCAGATTTGGAGTTCACCTGAGTTCTCCCAGCTGCCTCAGGGAATTGGAAAGGGCAGCAAAAATGCTACCATCTCTGACCTTCATTTGCAATCCCAGGAGAGCCCCCAAAAATGTAGAATTTGAGAGATGTTCAATAATTTGCATATAGAAAGGCCAGGACTCAGGAATGATTTGAGAAGGAAAAATGGTTTATTGATGGTCAGCCAGATTCGGGAGCTTCCTGTTGCAAACCCGAGCCCTGAACAAGATTTTCCAAGATTTTCGTCTTTCTTTTATACAGAGAGGAAAGGTTAAATGGTCTTTTTGTTTCAGTTCTCAATAGGCTTGAATTAGCATATATATCTTCCTCATCTTAGGTAAGCTTTTAGCATGGACCTCATATATTCTAGATAAGCTTTTAGTTTATCTTGGTTTTCATTTCCCCTGAATATTCAAAATCTATAGAGTTTTCACTGATAAACTGTTTCCTGGACTGAAGTCATTGCCATGTTCACCAAGAGCAGGACTGCAGCCTCTTATCATCCCACACCCAAAAGTCACAGACAGCTTAGGTTATCTCTTAAGGGACAAAGAGCTTTCCACGCATAGCCCACAGCAGCACAGCTGGTTTCATTCAGGATTAGCTCACCAAGCCAAACATTCCTTTACCTTTAATAGTTGTGGGACTGATTAGAAATACAGAGTAATTTGTTTTTGATATTTGGTTTCTTTTACATTTTTGGCTCTAATTGAGTAATTCCTAGTAATTTCTTTGACTGTTTTTACCAGGCTTTGTTTTTTGAAAGCCCATTTGGCTAAGCTGATTAGGTCATCCCTCCCCAGATGAGTGTCTTGATGAAGTTCATGAAGGACTTTCCACTGCACTGATCCTGACAGGTAGACTTGAGTATCCTTAACAAGCCACTCACCAGCTTTCAGGGTGACTCCCAGGCTAGCTGACCTGGTTTGTTCATTCTGGGTATACTGTGGAACTTCAACTAGTACTGGAATAAGGGGTAGGAGGGAAACCTGGGGTTGTGCTTCTGCTTTAGCAGCAGCATCAACTCAATCATTTTCCTTTGCTACAGCAGTGTCTGTTTTCTGATGCCCTGGAAAATGCATAACTGCTATTTCTTGAGGTAACAATAAGGCTTCTATTAAATCTAGGATTTCTTGCCTGTGCTTAATAGGCGATGCACTATTGGTAAGTAAGCTTCATTCTCATCACACAGCAGAGTGAGTGTGAAGGACAAGGAAAACATACTTAGAGTCTGTGAAAATATTAGCCCATTTCTCAGCTGCTAGCTTTAAACTTTGGGTAAGGGCAATTATCTCTGCTTTCTGAGCTGAATTTCCAGGTGGAAGAGCTTTGGTCTTGATGTTTTTAAATTGAAAAATCACTGCATAGCATGCCTTTTTAATTCTTTCCTTAATAAAACTGCTTTCATTTGTGAACCCTTCAATGTTTGGGTTCACAAGAGGCTTATCTTTTAAATCTGGCTTGCTTGAGTAGTTTTGGTTAAGAGCCTTAAGGCAGGAGTGGAGAAGGGGTTCTTTAGGATGTGACTTTGGGTCCTTTACCAGTAGTAGGGTGAATAGTTTGAGAGTTTGAAACATCCTGATCTCAGAGGTTTTTAGTAATTGAGACTGGTATTAACTGGCTACCTGTAGGCCACTGATGGCCTCTGGCCTTAAGCTCATCCTTCACCTGGTGTGGAGTGAAGACTGAGAAGTTGCCCCCTAAAAGGCTGTTGGCCCCACTGCTTTCAGGCAAGGTGTTCATTTTTTTTTAATCTTACAGAAATGTTCATTAACTACTCAGAAAATGAAGTTGACCAGGACTTTTAACTTGTTTAATGTCTTTCTGCATATCATTTAATATAAATATTACAATAATCATCAGATATATATCTAGAATAGGATATAGGTATCATATGTAATACTAATTAATGTACTACTCAATGCATAACTTTCTCCTTGAGATGCAATTAATAGCTTCAAGTTTCAGGTTTGAAATACCATACATGTTGCCTCTCCATGGAAGCAAGCTCTAGTGCCAATTGTGTTTCAGTTCTATTTACAGTACTCTATGGTAGTCATTGCTCCACTTAGTATGTTCTTGACAGAAGCTGCAGCCCTGTTGACTCTAGAGAGAAAATAGGGAAGCAACTTCCAGTATTCCACCATCCTGGTGCATAGAGCTCTTTGGCACTATGAAACAGTGCCAGACTAGAGGTGATATCCATTGTAAATCTGGCTATATCGAGACATTATTGGTTGTTGCAAGAGTTTGAAATTGTAATGTCATTTCCATTGATTTCAGGAGCACAACCAGAAAAGAAGTGGATAACTTTATTGTTTTAGGTGTCAGTGACCAATCTAGCCAATAACTCATGTGAAGAGACATCCTGCAGTGTTTTGAATGCCCAGTTTGAATGCACAAGAGAGTTTGACAATGTTGAAGTCTATCTCTTGATTTTTTATACTTTTTAAACATTTTCAATGCAATGTGTTACATATTAAATGAACTTTTTAATACTTTGCTTTTTCACTTCTACACTTTTACCATAAAGATATCAATTACACAAGTATTTTACTTTGGCGGTAAAGGAAAAACTGTTTTTCCCATTTTTAAAATGAAAACTGAAGATTCCCAATGGAATCAAGGTAACTTTTCATTATCACCACTTGAGTATGCACATTAAGGTGACTTCCAGTCAGGTTTTACTGCTACAGAGTCAATTTTTGTCATTAATATTAATTTAGGCTTCTAGTTAATAATCGCTTCTTAGAACTAGCCATTTAAATGTTTCAGGCTAGAAGATGCTTTTATAAACTCTTTAAAACTACCACAATCACATAGACTGATTAATTTACCTTAGGTTACAATTAGCAAGTGATGGAATTTACATTATTCTTTTAAAAGAGGGCAGATCTACATTTTCTTCTTTAGCTTAATTTTATTAAGCATGAACTTACAACTTTTATCATTTTAAACATTTAATACATATAATGCTAATTTATTAACTTGCTATTTTATAAACCAAAGAGATAACACCTAAGCTAAATAAATTGAAGCTGTTATAGTTTATACAAAGGATGTTTTTTAAATTTCTTTACAGGGGGCTAAACCACTTTTTAAATCAAACTCATTCTTAATTCCTTCTGCCTAGAAGGGTTCTAATCTGTTACACCTAGCCCCTCCCTCAGAGCTCTTGCAAAGAGAAGGTCCTGGGGGTTGGGTAGGTTAAAAAGCTCAGGAATATCCTTTCCCCTTTATTGATAGGTGCTATATTTGGATTTTTATTTGACTTTTCTGTTTTAACCTAATTTGGGCTCTAGGAATATTTATCACATATACAACTGCATATTTAATTTTTACCAATTTGAATAGGGCTCTTTTATGAATTATTTGTTAATTTAATATTATCATCCTGACATGTAGATATATACTGAGCAAATAGACAGACATGAATAGTTTGACATGGAAATAGGACTTAGTTATTAAAAACTTTCATTCTTTTACAAAACAAATTTAACTGCAAAACAACATTTGAAATATTTCCCAGAAGGCTTTTTATAATTTGTATTATGACAATGCAGTTTTGCACAAGACTTTTGTTTTTAGTTAATAGCTTATAACCAAAATGTTCCCAATGCTTTAACAAAATTTTCCTTTACTTCAGAACTTTATATTTTACCTTGACTTCAGCAGACTCTGGATGAGCATGACCAATTGCATGTATATTCACTGAGGGTATTAAAGTATCAGGGAAAATGGTTTCTCATGAATTGCTACCTTTAGGAACCCTGACAGTTAAAGCAGGAGGCTTCCTTTACTTCCCAGTCCTTGGAGATAACAGGACTCCCCATCCACTGGACTGGAAGAACGGACATCCAACCTTGAGTGTCAAGAATTCCATCAGGCAGTAACTTAGTCCGCATTTGGAGCCATGAGAGAAAGCAGAGTTATTAATACCAGTAGAATAGGAGACAGGGTTATCTAAAACTTGTTTTTCCTGAGCCATAGAGGCAGAAGTTGTCAAGAATTTACTATAAGCAGAGGCAACAGTGGGGGAAGACTTCCAGTAACCATAAACAAAGGCAAACTCAGATTATAATCACCATTATAGTAGCTGAAGTTTAAGGGCTAGGTCAGGCTAGTTATAAAATAACCATAATAAAAAGTAAGTTTAAGTTATAATTAACATTACTATAGCAAGCATAAGAAAGACTTGAAGTAGCCATAAACAAAGGTAATTTACCATTACAATAGCTGAAATATAAGCTACATTTACTCTGTTGTAAAAATTTCTGTTATTATTTTTCTGCTGTTTTATATATAAAAACATTTATACAATGACTTTAACTCTTAGTTTCTAGAAAGTTTTCATTTAAAATCAATTTGGCCACTTTCACTTATTAACTAAGCAATTAAAATTTTTATTGGTAACAAGTTTGTGCAGTTTCTCTGTTTATTTTTTCAGCAACTACATAAATTTCACTTGTGATGTATGCATTAAATTCACTAGCAAGACAGTATTGACATTTAAAGATTTAATTTTAGTTTACTTTTCACTGTTAATTTTTAACAGGTGAATTCTAAATCTGATTTCCTAGGCATAAGCAAACTGACAAAGTTAAATGTAGGTTTTAAAGTTGAAGACAGAGGGACAGGGCAAGATGGATTCTGACATTGTCATTATCTCTCTTGCAAAGGACTGGCCATGTGGTGATGGAATTCTGCCTGAGTGGGCTGTTTTGGGAACCTACAGGGCAGGAGGTGTCTGGACATTGATCTGGAGAGACAGCAGCAGAATTAGTGCATGCTCAAGGTAGAACTGTGGTTTCTAATACTGAACTTGGAAGCCTTGGGAAGATAAATCCCTTCCCCTTAGGATTGACGGTGTAGCACTCCCTGAGAACTGCCAGCCTTATGGCAGTGTTCCCAAGCCCTGTGTTTCCCAGTGTATGAACCCCAAGCCTATATTCCCTGAAAACTCACAACCCACATATAGCAGACCTACATATCCCAAGTCCACATTCTCCCAGAGTTCTGTTTCCTGAACCCATCACTCCTGGAAATCTGGCATTGTGCTACAGTTCCAGTCACAGACTAACTCCGGGAGTGGGAGGTTTTGGTGGAATGTGCAGAGGGACCCAAGGAGTGCAGGTTCAATTTTCTGGTGACCCCCTTTTATTGAGATTGGAGGAGCATATCAGGTGACTTGGGGAGAGCCTAGGAAGAGAGGAGAGATGAATCTGTTGAGAGAGACCAATTTACCTAAATGCCCTGGGATAGGAAACTTGGTCTGGGAGAAGGTGGAGTCAGAAAAATAACAGCCCCCCTTGTAGCACACCTAAGGGAGAAGGACAGTAGAACATGCTTTACAGACTTCCAATAGCATATTTAGAGTTCCTGACATGGAGTGGTACTCTCTCTAAAGAAATTAAGAGACATTATTTTCTTAGGAGAATTAGTTCACCAGGGACCCATTTGAATATCTTATAGGAGCCCTCACACAGCCTTCCTGCTGCCCTGGGAGAAAGGGAAGTGAGGATTGGTGAAAGGGGGAAGGTCAGTCTCCTAAGCAGTTTATTCAATTGCAAAGAGGATTCCTTGCCTGAGGCCATATCTGGTCCTTTTTGTTGGTTTGTTTTCTTGTTTTTCTTTCCTATTTATCCCCCCCTCCCCACCAAGGCCCATTTTTTTTGTTTTTGTTTTTCTCTTTTTCTTGCTTGCTTTTTAATTTTTTTCTTCTTTTTTCTTTTTTTATATTATGTGCTGCAGGCAATGTTTCTTATATGCTGTGCTTCCTCATCTTCAATTTCCTCTTTTTTGTGTTTACTGATTTTGCCTACCAATGCTATCCCATTTCCTTTTCATGATTCTATCCTTGATCATTTGTTGTTTCTCTTATATTAACCTCTCTTTTTTTAGCCCCCAATATTTCTGATTTTTATCTCTAATACCTCTAATCTGTTTTCTATCTTTTATGCACTCTTTTATACTACTGTTCTTTCCTTTCTCTTCCCCCCTCTCCTGTCCACACTGGCCTTTTAATTCATACTATATTCCTGCCCATATTCAGTTTACTATCTCAATGTAGGTACTCCACTTTTTTGTTGTTATAACTATACACAGCTTATGTAAATGCAATATCCATTCCCCTAGGTCTCACATGGTTCTTCTGTTAACATTCATTATCAATACTGCTATTATATTTTATTTTCTTAACCCTTTGGCTTTCTGTGGCCATAATATTTTCCTTCAAGGTAACTTAGCCAACAAAAAGTAAATAGAATAAGAACAAAGTGACAAAGAGAAGACTTAACATGCACACAAAAACAAAAACTAATTAAACCCCAAGACAAAGAAGCAAATCAACTGAATAAACCCAACAAGATGAAATGATGACCAGACAGCAACAAAAAAAACTACAAAACATGCTAATAATCAGGAAAATATGACCCAATCCAATGAACAAACTAAAAACAAAACAAAGAGCTGGTTCTTTGAGAAGATCAACAAAATTGACAAACCCTTAGCCAGACTAAGAAAAAAGAGAGAAGATGCAAATACAGAAAATTAGAAATGAGAAAGGGGATATCATCACTGACCCCACTGAAATAAAGATAATCATAAGAGGATACTTTGAAAAACTATATTCCAACAAGACAGATAATTTAGAAGAAATGGACAAATTCCTTGATACACATAAACAGCCTACTTTGATGAAAGAAGAAATTGATTACCTCAACAACCAATCACAATTAAAGAGATAGAATCAGTCATTATAAATGTCCCACCTAAGAAGAGCCCTGGGCCAGATGGCTTCACAGGTGAATTCTACAAAACATGCTGGAAAGAACTAACACCAATCCTGCTGAAATTCTTCCAAAATATCGAAACAGAAGGAACATTGCCTAACTCATTTTATGATGCCAACATTACCCTAATACCAAAGTCAAACAAAGACATCACAAGAAAGGAAAATTACAGATCAATCTCTCTAATGGATCTAGATACAAAAACCCTCAAAAAAATTCAACAACACATTAAATGAATTATACACCACAATCAAGTAGGTTTCATTCCTGGTGTGCAAGGATGGCTCAACATCAGAAAATCAATTAATGTAATACACCACATAAACATTGAAGAAAAAAATCACAGGATCATATCCATAGATGCAGAAAAATCATTTGACAAAATACAACATGTTTCTTGATAAAAACACTGCAAAAGGCAGGAATAGAAGGAAACTTTCTGAGTATGATAAAGAGTATATATGAAAAACCCATAGCTAACATCATTTAAAATGATGAAATCCTAAAATCTTTCCTTCTAAGATCAGGAATAAGACAAGGATGCCCACTATCACCCCTTCTATTTAACATTCTGTTAGAAGTACTTGCTCAAGCACTGCGCCAAGATCCAGTTATAAAAGGGATCCAAATAAGTGAAGAAGTAAAAATTTCACTATTTACAGATGACATGATCTTATACATAAAAAATAGTCTGAGAAGTCTACAACAAAACATGTAGAACATATAAATGAGTTCAGTAAAGTCACAGGGTATACAATCAATGCAAAAAAAATCAGTAGCATTCCTCTACACCAATGATGAGCAATCTGAGGAGGAAATCAAGAAACAAATACCATTTAATATAGTAAATTAAAAAATCAAATACCTAAGAATAAATTTAACTATAGATGTAAAACACTTATACACAGAAAACTACACAGCACTGTTCAAGGAAATCAGAGAAGACCTAAATAAATTGAAGACTATTCCCTGTTCATGGATAGGAAGGCTAAATAGTATTAAGATGTCTATCCTACCAAAACTAATCTACAGATTCAATGCAATCCCAATAAAAATGAACACAACATTTTTTAATGAACTAGAAAAACTAACTATGTAATTTATTTGGAAAGAAAGAGACCCCAAATAGCCAAAGACATATTGAAAAAGAACAATAAAACTGGAGGAATCACACTACCAGACTTCAAACCATACTACAAAGCTAGAGTAGTGAATATGACATGGTATTGTCACAAGGATAGACACACTGACCAGTGGAACTGAGTTGAGAGTTCTGATATAGATCCTCAAAAATACCCTAATCTGATATTCAACAAGGTCACCAAGCCCAATCAACTGGGAGAGAATGGCCTCTTCAAAAAAATGTTGCCTTGAGAATTGGATATCCATACACAAAAAAAGGACAGAGGATTACCATCTCACACCTTATACAAAAATAAATTCAGCATGGATCAAAGACCTAAATGTAAGAGCCAAGACCACAAAGACTTTGGAAAACAATGTAGGGAAGCATCTACAGGACCTTGTAAAAGGAAATGACTTCATGAACTTCATACCCAAAGCACGAGCAGTCAAAGAACAAATAGATAAATGGGGTTTTCTCAAAATTAAAACCTTTTGTACCTCAAAGAAATTTGTCAAGAAAGTGAAAAGAGAGCCTACACAATGGGAGAAAATATTTGGTAACCATGTGTCTGAGAGGAGACTTACATCCTTCATGTATAAAGAACTCCTATCTCTAGAAAATGAAAAGACAAACAACCTGTTTAAAAAATTGGTCAAAGATTTTAACAGACACTTCTCCAAAGAAGAAATACAAATGGCTAAAAAGCACATTAAAAATGCTCAAAATCACTAGCTATTAGGGAAATGTGAATCAAAACTACAATAAGATACCATCTTACTCCCGTAAGTTTGGCAGCTATCAAAAAAACAGAAGACTCCATGTGCTGGAGAGGATGTGGAGGACTTGGGACATTCATTCACTGCTGGTGGGAATACAGAATGATCCAGTCATTCTGGAGGACTGTTCAGTGGTTTCTCAAAAAACTAGCTATAGATTTGCCATATGACCCAGCAATTCCACTTCTGGATATATACCCAGAAGAAATGAAGATAAGGGCACAAACCGATACATGCACACCAATGTTCATAGCAGCATTACTCACTATTGCCAGAAGTTGGAATCATCCCAAATGCCCCTCAACAGATGAATGGATAAATAAAATGTGGAATACACATACAATGGAGTAGTACTCAGTAATAAGAACGAATACAGAAGAAACATATGTGGTAACATGGATGACTCTTGGAGACCTTATGTTGAGTGAAGCAAGCCAGGCATTGAGGGACAAATACTACATGACCTCTCTGGTATGGAATAAGTAAACCAAGCTGGCTCAGAAATCAAGAGACTAGATGATAGGCTTAAAGGAAGTTGGGGGTAGAGGAAGATTGTGAGCTGACACCTACATGGTGAAATCTATGATAAGCTTGAGATAAGTATTTGTACAGGGAAGGAATAATATGGGGGCATCAAGGATATCTTTGAGTCGGGCTTTGCAGGCTTTAGGGGGGCTAGGGATGGGAGAATGTGTCAGATGGCCCAGGAAATTGGGGGGAGTGCTGGGGGGAATATCTGAACATGGGAGATTGTTAGGTATGTGGTTGAAACTATAATGTTGGGAAAACTCTTTAGAAAATATAATAAGGAAGGCTATCTGTTTAAGATGCTTAAGGGGGGGCATCTGACACCGGACAGACTTCTAGGGAGTGTGTGAGTGCTCATTTTGTTAGTGGGTTATATCATTGGATGGAGACCCATACAGTGAGAGTGAAGTTAAGCCCACATCCTTGGGAGGACTGATGTTCTCAAATAGAGGGAATTGTATCTCTTGAGATAATTGGTAGCTCCCAGTGGGTTAGGGTAGTTGAGCATGTCAAGCCCTCAACATTGTTGCAAGTAACTCTGAGTATGTTCCTTCAAGTAATGAAGAGCGATTGTCACTGTGGGCCCTGAGGGGAGGGGGAAAGAGGTATTGAATAGATGGAATCAGTGTAAATGTGGGGCAATGGAAGTATTCCACAAGATCATGCAATGATGGATATAGAACAGGTTAAATTACACCAAGAATGTAAAGTAGTCTATATGCTAAAATGTAAACCAAAATGTAAAACATAAGATTACTAAAGATTTGTAAAATTGTATGGTCTAAAATATAAACCAAAATGTAAACCCAAATAGAGCCATGTTTGAAAGCTATTATTTCAATATCTGTACATTGGCTGCAGCAAATTTAACATGAACATATAAAAAGATCATTGCTGGGGAAGGGACAAAGGGTTTGATGTTGGATATGTGGGAGTACCGTATAATGTATATGTGAATTACTGTGATCTAAAATCTTTGTGAAGACAAACTTAATTAGAAAAAAGCAAAAAAGAAAGGTTGTAGACACTGAGGAAGAAATGGAAGAAATTGCCTTGCCACTGTACATAGAGGACAACACTTATTACAGTGATGAAAGGCAAAATGTCAAACACAAAGCTTTTTCATTTTTTCATTCTTTGATATTTTTACTTATTTTTTTTCAAATTAAATAAGCCTATCACTATACTCCAGTTAAACCTGGAATATAACCTGTAAACCCATCACTGTATTCCAGTTTACCATTAATGGAACATGGTAAATATATTAGGCTTCATTTTTGAAGAAGTTTTAGACCACAGAGAAGTTGGCAAGGGTGGAACACTTGTGTGGGGTGTTATTGATAGGGGCCACATGGTTGGAAGGGAGTTCTCCAGCGCATATATAAAAGGCACATAAAATGTTTGGATATTTTCATAGTGGTTACAGTTAAAAATGACAACTGAAGGAGTGCTGAGTTCCTAGCCAGGGAAGCTCTGTCACATTCCCCAATGGGACAGCAACAATCCCCCAAGTGCAAAGACAAATACCAATAAAGAAGGATGGTCCAACAATGAGCCCTTGATACTGATGACTATGTTTATGAGCCTGTGCACCTGAAATATGAACTAGGCCTAGAGTTGCAGGATGCCTAATAGTTACCTCCTGAGAGCCTCCATGTTGCTCAAATGGGGCCATTCTCTAAGCCAAATTTAGCATGTAAGTGCATTACCTTTCCCTGAGCATGGGCCATGAGTCCTGGGGATCAGCCTCCCTGATGCCAAGAAATTGCTACAAAGCACCAGTTGACGATGAAACTAGGAAAAGACCGTAAATAAAAGGGTCAACTCAGACCAACAGAATATCTCAGTTTACATGCAATACCAGGTATTAAAAACTGCTTTTGACCTTGAATAAAAGGAGGAAGGAGGAAGTGGAAAGGACAAATGAGTTTATATGACTATGAGTCTCCAAAAAAGTCAGGAAGTCATTAGTGGGGTCATGCTTATGCATGCCTCAGCAGGGTCCCAGAGACAGTCAAAGTAGATACAAGCTGAGTACTGGTTCTGCTGAAGGCTACATTGACCCACAGGTTCTATGGCCATAGCAGATGGCTCTGGAGTTCAGTGCCATGCCAGTTGTCCCTACTTTGGAGTTTGTGTTCCTGAGTGTGATGGAGTTGACCTCAGATGTGACCTTTCTACACATGCCTCTTCTGTTATATTTACTGATTGGCACTGGGGTTAGTATATACTCAGGGGACCTGAATCTCTGGACTGTCCATGTGACAGCCAGGCCCTGAGCCTCAGCAGACTTGCAACTCCTACCCACTGGTTTATTGGACTTACCCCAGCCAGCTAACAGGAAGGTGAAGAAGGTCAACCACCACACCAGTGAGCCAAGAGTGCCCACAATTGCAAGCAAAAGAATTGTATCCATCATCCATGTGGAATCTAAGCCACCTCTTGATATAGAGATGGAGTGGACATAACCATCCCAGGGTCCATTGGATGGAGGAATAGTGTATGGATTAGAATGGACTTACTGGTGTTCTGCTGGGGAACTATTGGGATTAGTAAGGGAAGAAATTGTAGCATTGATGTGGAGAAAGTGGCCATGGTAGCTGCTGAGGGAAGGGAGGGGAAAGAAGAGATATGATGTGGGGGCATTTTCAGGACTTGGAGTTGTCCTGGGTGGTACTACAGGGACAATTCCTGGACATTGTATGTCCTACCATGGCCCACTGTGTGGACTGGAGGAGAGTGCAAACTACAATGTAAACCATTATCCATGTGGTGCAGCAGTACTCCTAAATGTATTTACGGAATGCAATGAGTGTCCCAAGATAATGAGAGAGGTTGTTGATGTGGGAGGAGTGGGGTGAGGGGGGTGGGGTGTACATGAGGACCTCTTTCTTTTTGAATGTAACATTTTTTAAAAAAAGAAAAAAATAAAGTAAGTACTTAGAATTTTTAAAAATCGATGGAAATTTCATGTCCTTGTGTTTTATAGTTTTCATACCAGTAAAATGCCGATTCAAGAATGATTTTTACAATTTGTCATTCACTGGCAGAATTACATCTATTTGTACATTAAAGCTATGGCAATAAAGTTGCTTCCAAAAATAAAAATAAATAAATATATTTATATTGATATGTCCACATTAATTTTAATTTTAAATAATTTAATTATTTTGATGTAATTCTCATATTTCCCAATTCATCCATTAAAAGTGAAAAATTTAATGGCTTTAATGTAGTCACAAAGATGTCCAAAATGACACTATCAATTTTGGTGCTTTCTCATCCATAAAATAATCCTTGATCCAGAAATAATAATCCCAGCTTTTACAACTCATTTCAAAAGCCTTAAGTTGTTTGGGTAATATTGCTAAGTACATAGTTTCATCAAAATCAGTTATGTGTGTAGTTTGCCTTGGGGTACAATTCCTTCTGTGTGAGAACCTGAGAAACAGAGAGAACAAGTTATCTGTCTCCATTATAAAATGGAGGGACAGGCTAAGAGTAAAAATTTCCATTCCAGATGGGGTTAATTGGAAGGGAAATAGGGGTCACCAGTCCCCTGAAATTCTGAAACCCAGTAAGGCCTATTCCATTAGATTTCAAGGTCTGATGGTCATTTATGGATGATGTTTTTTCCTCCATGCCTGATGAATTGATAGCCCCACCCCATCCAACTTCTTGCACTGACCCTACTCTCATAGAACACTGAGATGTGTGTTCCTCTCTGAGTATTGTGGTGGTGGCCAGATTCTCCACACTCTCTGGGGCACATGTTCCTCCTCTGGCCTCTGGGTTGGCATACATGTTCTCTTTGAATTCCAGAGAACAGACCCCACAGTCCCTGAACCTTGTCGGGGCAGTCTTTTTTTTCTGAAAAATGGTCAGAGTTCTGCCCTCTTCAAGCCCTGAGGCAGACTCACCCTTTCCATCCACTTTGGAAGCCTGCTCTCTTTGCCTGAGGTGATATCTTCCCTCCAAATCTGTTTCCGTGGTTCTGACCTTGAAGTGATTCTTCCTTCAATTATACCCTTTAAGTCCAGGCTGGCAGTGGTTCCATTCTTACAAATTATGCAAAAATCTTGTCAGGTTCACAAGAGTCCACACCTTCAGAAACTAGGAATTTTCACAAATCCTTCATGGATAACTGCAGCTGTAATTATGTCTTACACTGAAATTTCCAGCTGGTTCCCTATTCATTTAAACCCTCTCATGAAGCACTATAATCTGGGCACTTGTTTTCTGGAAGCTCAGAATTTTCCAAGCCATCAATTTCTGGTTTCTTTGTGCCCAGATGTACATTTCTCAGTTCATCACCTTTCTATCTCATTTTAATATAATCCACAAGGAGAAACCAGGCTGCCCCTTCCATATTTAGCTTGGCAGTTTTCCTCAGCTAAGTGTCCAAATTCATCACTTTCAAGTTCTGCCTACCTTTCCAATTTCAGAACTCAATTTCCCCAATTTCTCTGCCACTTTGAAAAAAGGATGACCTTTCCTCCAGTTTCCAGTAACACACTAATCATTCTCTTCTAAGCCCTCATCATGAGTAATTTTAGTACCCATATTGCTACCAATATTATCTTCAAAGTAATCTCAGACTTTTCTTTCAGGCACCTTATAATTCTTCCAGCCTCTACTCATTACCCAATTGCAACACTGTTTCCACATTTTTTTTTATTTGCAATTAGAGCAGTTTCTTACACTGCCCAAGTAAATACCATGAAATTAGTTGGATTAAATAATGAGATTATTTTTTCTTTTAAATTTATTTCTTTCTTTGTTTTTAATAATAAATTCTTTTTTAATGTAAGGAAATCACAAAAAAATGTTACGTTAAAAAACATAAGTATTTCCCATATATCCCACTTCCCACCCCACCCCACCCCCATTCCTCCCAAAATAACATTTTTCATCATTGTGGCCCATTCATTACATTTGGTGAATACATTTTGGAGCACTGCTGCACTGCATTGATAATAGTTTACATTGTAGTTTACACAATCCCCCAGTCCATTCAATGGGTTATGGCAGGATATATAATGTTCTGTCCCTGCAATACCATTTAAGACAACTCCAAGTCCTAAAAATGCCTCTATATCTCATCTCTACTTCCCTCTCCCTGCCCTCAGCAACTACCTTAGCCACTTTCTCTGGATCAGTGCTACAGTTTCTTCCATTACTAGTCACAATTGTTCTGTTATAGAATACCTATAAATTCATTCTATTCCATATTTTATTCCTCCATCCTGTGCACCCTGGATTGGTGATGTCTCTCCACCTCTATATTTAGAGGGGTCTTAGATCCCACATAATTGATGGATGTGATTCTCCTGCTTGGAATGGTATGCACTCTTGGTTCCTTGGTGTGGTGGTTGACCATCTTCACATTCTTGTTAGCTGACCTGTGGAATTCAAACAAACCAGAGAGTAAGAACTGCTACTCTGTTGAGGCTTAGGGCCCAGCTGGCACATGGCCAGTCCAGAAATTCAAGTCTCCTGATTATATATCAACTGAGTACCAACCACAGGTTCAGTAAAAGTGTTAGAAGAGGTATGAGTACAAAGTTCACATCTGAGTCCAACTCCATCACACTCAGGAACACAAATTCCCAGGTAGGGGCCACTGACAAGGCATTTAATTCCAGAGCCTACCACCATGGTAATACAACCTGTGTATCTCCATATCCCTCAGGAGAACCAGTACCTGGGATTGTGTCTACTTTGCTGTCTCTGGGATCCTGCTGAGATGTGTTTATGCACATCTCACCCTCTAATGCCATCCAGACTCTATTTTTTCCTTCTTCTTTTTTCTTTTTTCTCATTATTTTTTAATGTTACATTAAAAAAATATGAGGTTCCCATATATTCCCCACCCACCTCACCCCACTCCTCCCATATCAACAACCTCTTTCATCATCATGGGGCATTCATTGCATTTGGTGAATACATTTTTGAGCACTGCTGCACTACATGGATAATGGCTTACATTATAGTTTACACTTTCCCCCAGTCAATCCAGTGGAAGCAACTGTCCCTACAGTACCACCCAGGACAACTCCAAGTCCTGAAAATGCCCCCACATCATATCTCTTCTTTCCCCTCCCTACCCTCAGCAGCTACTGTGGCCACTTTCTCCACATCAATGCTACAATTTCTTCCCTTACTAATCCCAATAGTTCCACGATAGAATATCAGTAAATCCAGTCTAATCCATACTCTATTCCTCCATCCTGTGGACCTTCAGACAGTTATGTCCATTCCATCCCTCTATCGAGAGGGGGCCTAGATTCCACATGGATGATGGATGCAATTCTCCTGCTTGCAGTTGAAGTTACTCTTGGCTCCCTGGTGTGGTCATTGACATTCTTCACCTCTTTAGGTGGCTGGAGTAGTTTCACTAAACCAGAGGGTAGGAGTTGCAAGTCTGTTGAGGCTCAGGACCTGTCTATCACATGTACAGTTCAGAGATTCAGATCTCCTGAGTATACACCAGCCCCAGTGCCAACCACAGGTCTGGTAAAAGTAACAGGAGAGGCTTGTGAACAAAGATCACATCTGAGTTCAACTCCATCACAATCAGGAACACAAACTCTAAAGTAGGGCCAACTGACATGGTACTGAACTCCCAGAAACTGTGGATCTCTGTAGCCCTCAGAAGAACCAATACCTGGGCTTGTATCTACTTTGCCTGTCTCTGGGACCCTGCTGAGGTGTGTGTAAGAGTGACCTCTCTGATGACCTCCTGACTCCTTTTTGGAGACTTATAGCCATATAAACTCATTTTTCCTTTCCATTTCCCCCTTTTATTCAAGGTCAAAAGCATTTTTGACAGCTGATATTACATATAGGCTGAGATATTCTGCTGGTCTGAGTTGACCCTTTTATTCAAGGTAGTTTTCTAGTTACCTCATCAGCTGGTACTTGGTAGTAATCCTTCTGTGCCAGGGAGGCTCATCCCCAGGAGTCATGTCCCATACTGGAGGGAATGTAGTGCATTTACATGCTGAGTTTGCTTTGAGACTGGCCACATTTGAGCAACATGGAGGCTCTCAGGAGGTAACTCTTAGGCACCCTGCAGCTCCAGGCCTAGTTCTTCAGGTGCACAGGCTCATAAGCATAGTCATTAGTAGCAAGGGCTCATTGTTGGACTATCCTTCTTTATTGCTCTTAGCCATTGCAGTTGGGGGATTGTTGCTGTTCCATTGGGGAATGTGATAGAATCCCTCCCCCCTGGCTAGGAAATCAGCACTCCCTCAGTTGTCATTTTTTACTGTAACCACTATGAAAATATGCAAGCATTTTTATGTACCCTGCATACAGGCCCTGGAGAACTCCCTTCCAATCATGTGCCCCTATCAATAATGTCCCACACCAGTATTCCTCCCCTGACATAGTTGCACCTCTTTGTGATTCAAAACTTCTTCAAAATTGAAACCTAATATATTGCCAGGTTCCCATTACTAATAAAATGGAATATAGTAATGTGTTTAAAGTTTAGATATAGAATATATACTAATTTAGAAAAGGTAAAGTAAAAATAAATTGGGGTATCAAAAAATTAAAAATTTAAAAAGCTTTGTTTTTGATGTTTTGCCTTTTTCACTGCTGTAAGTGTTACCCTGTATATACAGTGGCAAGGCAATTTCTTCCATTTCTTCCTCAGTGTCTATATCCTTTCTTTTCTTTTTTTTTCTAATTATTAAGTTTGTCTTCACAAAAGTTTTAGATCACAGTAATTCAAATATACAATATACAGTACTCACACATATCCAGCATTGAACATTTTGTTACTTCCCCAGCAATGATCTTTTTACATGTTCATATTATATTTGCTGCAACAGATGGACAGATATTGAGACAATAGCTTCCAATATGGTTACACTTGGATTTTCCTTATGATTTACATTTTAGCCTATAGACTTTTATACATTTTTGGTGTATTTTAATGTGTCTTATATCCATCTTTGAAATAATCTTGTAGAACACTTCCATTGCCCCACATTTACACTGATTCCATCTATTTAATACATCTTTCCCCCTCCCCTCAGGCCCCACAGTGACAATCTATCTTTGTTACTTGAAGGATCAGATTCAGACATATTTGCAGCAATGTTGAGGGCTTGACATGCTCGACTGCCCTAAATCCCTGGGAGCCACCAATTCTCTCCAGAGGTATAATTCCCTCTATTTGAGAACATCAGTCCTTCCCAGAACCAAATGCTTCTTAACCCCACCCCACCCATGCTGCCTATATAAAGGCAATATAAAAGACTGGCTTGGGGCTCGGTTTCTTAGACTCATGCCCACCGGGTCTGGCTGGTTGTAATAAACTCCCTTCCCATGAAGGTCTTAAGTCCTGGCTTTTAAAACCATGGTCATAGAAACCTCCTCAATGCCATAACATTTCTGGCAGCTCATCTGGGAATGCTGAGAAAGTCAGAGAAGATTGGATCCCCTGCAGAGACCAGGAGAGTCCAAGTTCACCCCCTGCCCGAGGCAACCCTGGACTCTCTTATTCAGTATAAAGTTGCAGGCTCTGCCAAGGCCCTCCCAGGGAACCAGGAATGCCAAAAGTTCTGGAGGACACCCTAGGAATGAAGTAGAGGAACACCATGCATCAGATGGGTAAGTCCCCAAAGGGCATAGTATAGGGAAAGCCTGACACTGGAAGTCAGAAGGGGAGCCAGATCACCTCCCAGGAAGATCCAAGTACTCCCAAGATGGAAGGAAACTGTCCTCTCCAGGTCTGAGAAAGAAAGAGAAAGAGGGTGGTTGTGTGTGTGTGATTCAGAAGTGAGAATGTGTGAGACACAAACGAGGGGCAAGTGAGGAGTCTCAATCCACATCTCTGCAGAGACCTTGTATGGTTAGAGGCAGTGGAGGAGCTCTTAAGTGTCCTTCATCCAAGATGGGCCTTATACTGTCCTGCCATACTAAAAGGTGTTCAAATTCCCCAAGAGGGGAGTGGCTGGAGACAGGCAAAGTGAAAGACTGTGTGTTGCACAGTGCTGGCACAGTGCAGGAACATGGGAAACACACAAAGTAGGACCCCACTAGGCTACATCCTGAAAAACCTTCCCAAGCAGTCTATGAGGATGTATATGGCATAAGGTTCCAACTAGGAAAACTCAAAACCCTTTGTGAGCTAGAATGGCCAACTATCAGCATGGGCTGTTCCCCAGAGGGCACTTTCCACCTCTGCATCATCCATAAGGTTTATGATGTGGTGACCTGAAAGCCAGGGCACCCTGACCAGTTCTCACATATTGACACCTAGCAGGACATTGTGGGTCTATGTCCACCCTGGTTAAAGAAATGTATGACTGGAGAGGCCAGGATTTGCCTGATTCAAATGCCCAAAGGAACCATTCTGGGGCCTGGCCAGGGGCACAAGTCAGCCAAGGACCCTGCAAAAGGCCCAGGAAGAGTAAGCCTAAAATCCAAACCAGATGCATCCATTCTGAGGGGCCAGATGAGCATGACCTCACACTGCCTTATGTGACCACCCCCAATACACCAGCAGCAGGGAATGAAGACAAGGCACCTTCTCCAGATAGTGCAGCAGTATCATTCCCACAGCTGCTGTCTCCACTGACTCTGTCCCCCAGCAGTTCAATGTACACACAGGCCCAGGCACCAACAGTGAGGAAGGTGCCCCTGAAAGATGGTAACTCAGATCATAGGCAGCTATGAAAACAAGTTCAACAGGGATGGTCACCCTACAATTGCCTCTCCATGAAATCTGAGCCCCAATTTACTGTGATATTGATGGTCAGGTCCAAGGAGGAAATGGGACATTCATATAACAACCTTTTACAACCACCAACCTCTTCAACTGGAAAAGTCACACAACATCACACTAGGAGAATCTTCAAGCTATGACAGATCTCTTCCAGTCCATCATTTAAACCCACAGACCCACCTGGGCAAACAACTCCTCATGACTTTTCTCAACTTCAAGGAGAGAATATAGGTCACACCTGACTCAAAGAACACCCACCCATGGTAACCCTGGATAGTGACCAATATGCTCACATACAGTTCCCAGATGAGGACTCCGATGGGATCCCAATGAAGTGATCAAGTTCAACCAACTAGAAACTTTCCACAGGGTCTTAGTTGCAGGTTTCAGGGTTGGAAGCCAAAAGGCAGTAAACATGGCCATGACCACCCAAGTCCTAAAGACTCTTGATGAAAGTCTTGCTCAGTTCTATGAGCAGTTATGTGAGGCATTTTGTGTATACACACCCTTCAACCAGGACACACCCTGGAGCCAAACATTGGTCAATGTGGCATTTGTTGTCCAATCACAGGCTGACATCTGAAGAAAATTACAAAAGTTGGATGTGTTTGCTGATATGAACATCTCCCAGCTCATGGAGGTGGCCACCAAAGTCTATATCAACCATTATGTAGAGACCAAGAAGGAGGAAAATAGGAAAATGAAAAAGTAAGTGGGCCTTCTCACAGTACAGTAGTTGCAAGAAGCAACCCTATGTCAAGGAGCATGAACCAGGTCACCCCTGCCACAAAGAGGGGCTGTCCACCCCTAGGACAAAATAATGTGTGTACTGCAAGGATGAAGGGTGCTGGAAGCAGGAATGTCCCAGCATACTATTCAACCCCATCACATCCAAGAAGGTGGCTAAAACATTGGCCAGGAAAGCAAATGAGGCACCACAAACTAAACCTTGGGCTCATAGAAATTCAGAAGGAAAGCCTGCAAATCAACTCATTGCACTTGCAGGAATAGAGGGCTCTGATGAAGACTATTAAGACAGAACAGGCTCCATGGTCAAAATCCAAGTTGGCAGCCACACCATACATATGGTGGTCAACACTGGAGCCCAATACTCTGTGATGATGAGGGCATTTGGGTCATTATCAATAAGGCAGGCCACTACTGTAGGGGCAACTAGTAAAAGCACCAGCAGCCCTTCCTCCAAGTCAGAACCAGTAACATTGGGGTAAAGAAGTCACTCACAAGTTCCTGTATTTCCTGGAATGCCCAGTCCCTCTGCTGGGTTGGGACCTGCTGCCTAAACTACAATCTCAGATTATCTTTGATGCCATGGACCAATCCACACTAACACTCAGACCACCAAAGCCTCTAACAGTGGTGCCAACCCTCCTTCAGCAGGAAGAAAGGAGACTGTTCTGCCTCACTGAAGCTGGTCAATTCACTCCTCTATCAATCCCCTTTGAAAATGTGCCTAAAGTATGGGCAGAAGGCATCCCAATGGGGATGCCACACACCATTCCTTCAACTGTTGTTGAAATAAAGCCTGCTGCCAACAATATCCAGCATAAAACAATATTCCATTCCATGTGAAGCACAAGAAAGAATCTGGTTACATATACAAAGGTTGCTGAATGATGGCATACAGATGCTGTGTCAGTTCCCATGGAATATCCCACTCTTCCCAGTTAAAAAGGCAGATGGGGATTACTACCTGGTCCAGGACCTGCAAGCAGTCAACTCAGTGGTAATGACCCTACATCCAGCAGTCGCCAACAATTACACACTCCTCAGCTTGATACCCTCATCAGCAGCCTACTTTTCCTGCCTGGACCTCAAGGATGTTTTCTTCTGCATTCAGGTAGGACCCTGAAATCAAATGATCTTCACCTTTACATGGGACAATCCAAACTCTGGCAAAAAGCAAAATCTCACCTGCACATGGCTCCCTCAAGGATTCCAAAATGCAACAACTATTTTTGGACAAGCCCTGTCCAATGATCTTAAGTCCTTTGAAACAAAAAGCCATAATTATTTTCTCCTCCAATATGTAGATGACCTCATCTTTAGAAGTCCCACCTACCAAGACTATGCCAGTAGAACCCATGACCTCTTATAGCATCTGCAGCAAAAGGGTTACTGGGTGTCCAAAAGGAAGGCCCAAATCTGCTTGCCTCAAGTCTAATATCTGGGTTATAGAATGGTACAGGGTCTCCAGGAATTGGGACCTAAAAGAAAGGAGACAATCTGCAGGCACCCTGAGCCCAGCACTCACTGAAAACTATGAGAATTCCTCAGAGAGACCAGATTCTCCCACCTTTGGAGCCCTAATTTTAGAGTCCTCACATGCCTTCTATATGAGACCACAAAGAGGGTAGATCGTGAAATCCTGCCCTGGGAGAGCCCACAGAAAACTGCTTTCACAGCTTTCAAGCAGCCCCTGATGCAAGCACCAACCCTCCAACTTCCAGATCTCAGGAAATTATTCTACCTCTATGTCCATAATTGACAGAGTGTCACGGTGGGAGAGCTCCGTTCCTGGGTTCCTGGCAAAGACCTGTAGACTACCTGTCCAAACAGCTCGACACTGTAGCTCAAGGATGTCCTTCATGTCTGCAAGCTGTAGCTGCCATCAGTGGAAGCCAAGAAATTAACCATTAGGCAATCCATGATGCTAAGTGTTCTGCACACAGTGGTCACAATCTTAGAGGCCAAGGGAACACACTGGCTCACCAACAGCTGCCTGGTTAAATATCCAGTCCTATTATGTGAAAATCCATCTATCCATCTAATTAGAACTAGTGAAAACTCTGAATCCTGCTACTCTCCTACCTGTCGAGCCAGGAGTTCAAATCGATGACTACCTCAAAACATTGCAAGAGGTGTATTCCAGCAGGCCGCACCTTCAAGACCAGCTGCTATCCAATTCTGACATGGAGTTCTTCATGGATGGGAGTAGCTTCATTCAGGGAGTGACCGGTAAGTGGAATATGCTGTGGTAATCTCCAAAACCATAGTAGAGACCCAGAGTCTACCGGATAACAGTTCAGGGCAAAAAGCCAAACTCATTGTCCTCACCCAAGCTGTACAACTTGTGATTGGAGCCAAGATTAACATCTACATAGACCTCAAATAGACCTTCCTTATCCTGAAATGAATGGAGCCTTATACAAGCACAAAGGACTCATCAACTCAGGAGGTAAGTGTATTAAATATGCCACACAAATTCTAGAGCTACTAGTAGTTTGGAAGCTCACCAAAATGGCCATAAGTCACAGAAAAGAACACCAAACAGGCCACAACCCCATCACTCCAGGGAATCAAAGGGCAGATGCTGAAGTGAAAAGAGCTGCATGGGAGGGATCCCTATCTGAGGACCTGGTCACTGTCCTCATTCCCCAACCTCTTAATTATCAAAATCTCCAGTACACGCAGCCTGCTGTCATCCCACAGCCACGGAATCACTGGGAGCTGCAATATACTCGAGAAGAGAGGGAATGGATACTCTCTGAGAGTGGAACACAGGAAGAAGATGGGTAGTGGATACTGCCCAATGACAGAATAATTGTGTCCAAATATTTGCCCCAACCATAGTACAGGATTGTCATGAAGGCTCACACCTGGGAAAAACTCAAGGAAATATTAGAAAGGTTCTTCTACATTCCAAACCTGGCAGCTGTAGTCCACACTGTGTGTCAATGATGTGTAACCTGCATGAGGAACAACCCACACCAAGGGCCCAAGGGAGCCCCAGGATTCCAGCAAACAGGCAACATGCCTTTTGAAGACTTAGAAGTTGATTTCACTAAAATGCTGTGATCTGGGGGCTATAGGAACATATTAGTTCTTGTCTGTACCTTTTCTGTCTGGGTAGAGCCCTTCCCCACTCAAACCAAGAAGGCTGTGGAAGTGGCCAAAGTTCTGCTCAGGGAAATCTTCCCTCACTACAAGTTTCCCCTCTCACTTGGCTCCAACAACAAACCCACCTTCATCACTGAGATCACCCAAAAGATTGTCAAACCACTATCCATTCAATGGAAACTGCACATCGCTTACCATACTCAAAGCTCAGGAAAAGTAGAGCAAATGAACTGCACAAAAAAGACTTATATTGCCAAAATATGCCAAGAAACTGGAATAATATGGGTGCAAGTGCTCCAGAGTGCCCTCCTCCAAGTTTGAGCCAGCCCAAGCTGAAAGCTAGGTCTATCTCCTTCTGAAATCCTCTTTGGGAAACCCCTCCATTAATTTGCACTATGATAGGAGACCTCAGGGAAAAGGAGAACTTATCAATAACTCAGTAATTGATCAGTTTAAGTAGGGCCCTGCAAAATCTTCACCACTGGGTCCAGGAAAGGGCCCCCATTAGCCTAAGCAGCTTCATACACCCATACCAATTGGGAGATGCAGTCTGGGTCAAAGCCTGGAAATCAGCCCCGCTAACCCCTTGATGATGAGGACCCTATCTTGTCATTTTATTTACCCCTACTACAGTTAATGTGGCAGAAGTCACACTATGAATACATCACATCCCAGTCAAATGAGCTGCCCCAAAATCTTGGACCTGAATTCTGGATACCTACAACTCAGCCAAACTCCTCTGGCAAAAGGACAAGACACTGAGCCCTGCTCCAGTCACACCCTGGAAGCTGACTGGTCCATACATGGCCAAAAATTGAGGACAGAATATCGAGCTCTGCTCCAGTCACATTCCAGAAGCTGACTGGTCCAAGTATGGACTGAAAATTGAGGATGGAATGCTGAGCACTGCTCCAATCACACCCTGGAAGCTGATTGGTCTATGCACAGTCAAAAATCAAAAGTCTAGTCCAACATTGATTAAAAATGCCCCATCATTTATTCCCTTGACTCCTCCCCTTCATCATAAACAGGGTATATGCCTTAATAAATAGCATGGTAAAAGCAGTCACCCACCTCATGGCCCTGTACACATACCGGCCAGTTCAAGAAGACTCTGACAATAGTAATGCTGAAGCTTAATGAATTTAAGAAGGCATCAAAGGGGGGAATCATACGGGCTATGTGTGTATTCAAGAATGATATGGGCTGAGTGTGTATTCAAGCTTACCTAGTTCACAGAAAGCCCCCAAGCCCAAA
>NW_026688564.1:0-35980 GCF_030445035.2 Dasypus novemcinctus
TTGGCCTTGCCCAGGTCAGCTAAGAGGGAGGAGAGGAGAAGATGGTCGTCAGCACAGCGGGAAGCAATAGTGCCGACACCTGGCAGCGGGAGAAGCGCCTCCAACAGCCCCGTGGGATCTAAGCCCCCTCTGGCTCCAGGCGCCGCCCCAGCCAGGCCTCTCCCCGCCCCCCCACGGCCGGCCGAGCCAGGACCAAGGCACAGGCGCCCAAGCCCGCCAGGCAGGCCACGCCCCCAGCCGCCCCGCCCCCGGGCGCCCAGCGCCCCGCCCCCGGCAGACTCGCCCCGCCCACGCCCCGCCCCGCCTCCGTTGCTCTGGAGACCGTGGCTGCCGGCGGGAGGGGCCTAAGGCCTGGAGGTGGAAGACAGTGGTGATGAGGGGGAGAATTCTCCACTCGGGAGTTGTCCCCAGTGGTAGTGGCGGGACACGTGCGGCCACTAGACATCCTGCCGAAACCCACCCAAGGCACTTCCCGGAGCGTGTCGACTGCCAGGAAAACTCACCCGCTGGGCTTAGGGGTTAGCGGGGTTCCCAAACGGACACATCGAGTGCCCGCGAGAGGCCACGGGAAGGAAAGGGGTCGCTGGCCTGCTAGGACCCTGCCGGGTGGGGGCTGTGCTGGAAGAGAACCTCTGCTATGGTGTCGTGGACTGTTGTTTTCTCCTCTAAGTCTGATGAAAAGAAGAGACAGAGGAAGGAAGCTCCAGGAACAAGCAAGCGGCTCCGGTGCGGAAACTCAGAGCCCAAACTACCACCGCTAGGGGCCGCTGTTGGGAAAGAATGGTTCCTTCCTGGGTTCCAAGGCAGGGGGAGGGGCAGGGCCCCTTGCAGAAGGGGCTGTGGGGGAGGGGACCCCTGGGCCAGACCTGGGACTGGGCTGAGACCCTCTCTCCATCCGAGAGCGAGAGCTCACCTGGTCCAGGCCAAGAGTCTGCGTTGGGCCAGGCTGCCCCGGTCGGTCCCTCGGAAGAGGGGGCTTCCTCGCCAACCAAAGTCCCCGCGGCCTCGTCAAGCGGGGGCCTACCTAGGGCCGGCGTTGCCCTGCAGGTCTCTCCCACGCCAATGGTCACAGACGTGCTGACTCCCATCGCCGTCAGTCACCTCCGCCGTTTTGGGACCGGGAAACCTGGCCTTTCCCACAGGTGGCCTGAGGGCTTCTGCCTTGGCCGCCTGCCAGGCCCGGAGAGGCCTGTCTCTCAGAGAGGAGAGGCTCACAGTCTTCCCCTTCCTCGTCAGTGTCCACTCTTGCTCTGTGTTTCTTCTCTGGGATGAGAGGGGCGGGCCCCTGAGCACCCAGGCGACTCTCAGACATCAGCGTGCCCTTTCTCCTCTCGCCCCACTTTGTGGTACCGTACGAATGAACACTGATC
The DNA here is from genome assembly GCF_030445035.2 of Dasypus novemcinctus. Lineage (NCBI taxonomy): Eukaryota > Metazoa > Chordata > Mammalia > Cingulata > Dasypodidae > Dasypus > Dasypus novemcinctus. The sequence goes on from NW_026688564.1 coordinate 1,371, forward strand.
TTTTCTCCGGGTTCGGGGGACCCAAAACGAAGCTGCTTACCTGTTGGGTTGTGAGGCTTTTCAGGGGAAAGCATTTCTGCTCCCGTGAGGCTCACTGCGCTCAATTGGGCTTACAGGTCCGTGTGTTCCGTGTACCAGGGACATGGTAAGCAGGCATCGCGACCGTCCAAAGCAGTTGCATGGGTTGTTTCGGCGTTGACTCGAGCCACAGCCGCCAGGGTTTGAAACACACACACCACACGAAAGGAAGAACTCATCATCTGAAGTAGCTTCGGCTCTGCCAGAGCACGCCACGCAGCCAGGTGATTTTCCTGTTGGTTGTCGTGCCAAGCTACCATAGCAGGCAATTCCACAGGTATACTGTGCAGAGTTCCAAACGAAAGCAGATAGCCCCTGTCGCCGAGGCGCAGCTGCCTAGGCGATAAAGCCCCAGGCACTGGTGCTCCTGAGGGCTGCGGGGACAGCCAGGTCTACGCCGGTGGCAGGAGGCTCTGGGCCTCAGTGCCCTGCCAGTGGGCCCTACTTGAGTATAGGTGCTCTGGCATGGGGTGGAGTCGGTCTCAGGTGGGCCCTCCCTCCACAGGCCTCTCCTGTCCCCTTGGCTGAAGCCGAGCCCGGCACTGGGGGTTGGTGCCTGCGCAGGAGCCTTGAATCTCTGGACAGGCCCCGTGCCAGCTGGGACCTGAGCCCCAGCCCAGCTGCAAGCCCTACGCCCAAGTTCCTTGGCCTTGCCCAGGTCAGCTAAGAGGGAGGAGAGGAGAAGATGGTCGTCAGCACAGCGGGAAGCAATAGTGCCGACACCTGGCAGCGGGAGAAGCGCCTCCAACAGCCCCGTGGGATCTAAGCCCCCTCTGGCTCCAGCCGCCACCCCAGCCAGGCCTCTCCCCGCCCCCCCCACGGCCGGCCGAGCCAGGACCAAGGCACAGGCGCCCAAGCCCGCCGGGCAGGCCACGCCCCCAGCCGCCCCCGCCCCCGGGCGCCCGGCGCCCCGCCCCCGGCAGACTCGCCCCGCCCACGCCCCACCCCGCCTCCGTTGCTCTGGAGACCGTGGCTGCCGGCGGGAGGGGCCTAAGGCCTGGAGGTGGAAGACAGTGGTGATGAGGGGGAGAATTCTCCACTCGGGAGTTGTCCCCAGTGGTAGTGGCGGGACACGTGCGGCCACTAGACATCCTGCCGAAACCCACCCAAGGCACTTCCCGGAGCGTGTCGACTGCCAGGAAAACTCACCCGCCGGGCTTAGGGGTTAGCGGGGTTCCCAAACGGACACATCGAGTGCCCGCGAGAGGCCACGGGAAGGAAAGGGGTCGCTGGCCTGCTAGGACCCTGCTGGGTGGGGGCTGTGCTGGAAGAGAACCTCTGCTATGGTGTCGTGGACTGTTGTTTTCTCCTCTAAGTCTGATGAAAAGAAGAGACAGAGGAAGGAAGCTCCAGGAACAAGCAAGCGGCTCCGGTGCGGAAACTCAGAGCCCAAACTACCACCGCTAGGGGCCGCTGTTGGGAAAGAATGGTTCCTTCCTGGGTTCCAAGGCAGGGGGAGGGGCAGGGCCCCTTGCAGAAGGGGCTGTGGGGGAGGGGACCCCTGGGCCAGACCTGGGACTGGGCTGAGACCCTCTCTCCATCCGAGAGCGAGAGCTCACCTGGTCCAGGCCAAGAGTCTGCGTTGGGCCAGGCTGCCCCGGTCGGTCCCTCGGAAGAGGGGGCTTCCTCGCCAACCAAAGTCCCCGCGGCCTCGTCAAGCGGGGGCCTACCTAGGGCCGGCGTTGCCCTGCAGGTCTCTCCCACGCCAATGGTCACAGACGTGCTGACTCCCATCGCCGTCAGTCACCTCCGCCGTTTTGGGACCGGGAAACCTGGCCTTTCCCACAGGTGGCCTGAGGGCTTCTGCCTTGGCCGCCTGCCAGGCCCGGAGAGGCCTGTCTCTCAGAGAGGAGAGGCTCACAGTCTTCCCCTTCCTCGTCAGTGTCCACTCTTGCTCTGTGTTTCTTCTCTGGGATGAGAGGGGCGGGCCCCTGAGCACCCAGGCGACTCTCAGACATCAGCGTGCCCTTTCTCCTCTCGCCCCACTTTGTGGTACCGTACGAATGAACACTGATCTTTTCTCCGGGTTCGGGGGACCCAAAACGAAGCTGCTTACCTGTTGGGTTGTGAGGCTTTTCAGGGGAAAGCATTTCTGCTCCCGTGAGGCTCACTGCGCTCAATTGGGCTTACAGGTCCGTGTGTTCCGTGTACCAGGGACATGGTAAGCAGGCATCGCGACCGTCCAAAGCAGTTGCATGGGTTGTTTCGGCGTTGACTCGAGCCACAGCCGCCAGGGTTTGAAACACACACACCACACGAAAGGAAGAACTCATCATCTGAAGTAGCTTCGGCTCTGCCAGAGCACGCCACGCAGCCAGGTGATTTTCCTGTTGGTTGTCGTGCCAAGCTATCATAGCAGGCAATTCCACAGGTATACTGTGCAGAGTTCCAAACGAAAGCAGATAGCCCCTGTCGCCGAGGCGCAGCTGCCTAGGCGATAAAGCCCCAGGCACTGGTGCTCCTGAGGGCTGCGGGGACAGCCAGGTCTACGCCGGTGGCAGGAGGCTCTGGGCCTCAGTGCCCTGCCAGTGGGCCCTACTTGAGTATAGGTGCTCTGGCATGGGGTGGAGTCGGTCTCAGGTGGGCCCCTCCCTCCACAGGCCTCTCCTGTCCCCTTGGCTGAAGCCGAGCCCGGCACTGGGGGTTGGTGCCTGCGCAGGAGCCTTGAATCTCTGGACAGGCCCAGTGCCAGCTGGGACCTGAGCCCCAGCCCAGCTGCAAGCCCTACGCCCAAGTTCCTTGGCCTTGCCCAGGTCAGCTAAGAGGGAGGAGAGGAGAAGATGGTCGTCAGCACAGCGGGAAGCAATAGTGCCGACACCTGGCAGCGGGAGAAGCGCCTCCAACAGCCCCGTGGGATCTAAGCCCCCTCTGGCTCCAGGCGCCGCCCCAGCCAGGCCTCTCCCCGCCCCCCCCACGGCCGGCCGAGCCAGGACCAAGGCACAGGCGCCCAAGCCCGCCGGGCAGGCCACGCCCCCAGCCGCCCCCGCCCCCGGGCTCCCGGCGCCCCGCCCCTGGCAGACTCGCCCCGCCCACGCCCCACCCCGCCTCCGTTGCTCTGGAGACCGTGGCTGCCGGCGGGAGGGGCCTAAGGCCTGGAGGTGGAAGACAGTGTTGATGAGGGGGAGAATTCTCCACTCGGGAGTTGTCCCCAGTGGTAGTGGCGGGACACGTGCGGCCACTAGACATCCTGCCGAAACCCACCCAAGGCACTTCCCGGAGCGTGTCGACTGCCAGGAAAACTCACCCGCCGGGCTTAGGGGTTAGCGGGGTTCCCAAACGGACACATCGAGTGCCCGCGAGAGGCCACGGGAAGGAAAGGGGTCGCTGGCCTGCTAGGACCCTGCTGGGTGGGGGCTGTGCTGGAAGAGAACCTCTGCTATGGTGTCGTGGACTGTTGTTTTCTCCTCTAAGTCTGATGAAAAGAAGAGACAGAGGAAGGAAGCTCCAGGAACAAGCAAGCGGCTCCGGTGCGGAAACTCAGAGCCCAAACTACCACCGCTAGGGGCCGCTGTTGGGAAAGAATGGTTCCTTCCTGGGTTCCAAGGCAGGGGGAGGGGCAGGGCCCCTTGCAGAAGGGGCTGTGGGGGAGGGGACCCCTGGGCCAGACCTGGGACTGGGCTGAGACCCTCTCTCCATCCGAGAGCGAGAGCTCACCTGGTCCAGGCCAAGAGTCTGCTTTGGGCCAGGCTGCCCCGGTCGGTCCCTCGGAAGAGGGGGCTTCCTCGCCAACCAAAGTCCCCGCGGCCTCGTCAAGCGGGGGGCCTACCTAGGGCCGGCGTTGCCCTGCAGGTCTCTCCCACGCCAATGGTCACAGACGTGCTGACTCCCATCGCCGTCAGTCACCTCCGCCGTTTTGGGACCGGGAAACCTGGCCTTTCCCACAGGTGGCCTGAGGGCTTCTGCCTTGGCCGCCTGCCAGGCCCGGAGAGGCCTGTCTCTCAGAGAGGAGAGGCTCACAGTCTTCCCCTTCCTCGTCAGTGTCCACTCTTGCTCTGTGTTTCTTCTCTGGGATGAGAGGGGCGGGCCCCTGAGCACCCAGGCGACTCTCAGACATCAGCGTGCCCTTTCTCCTCTCGCCCCACTTTGTGGTACCGTACGAATGAACACTGATCTTTTCTCCGGGTTCGGGGGACCCAAAACGAAGCTGCTTACCTGTTGGGTTGTGAGGCTTTTCAGGGGAAAGCATTTCTGCTCCCGTGAGGCTCACTGCGCTCAATTGGGCTTACAGGTCCGTGTGTTCCGTGTACCAGGGACATGGTAAGCAGGCATCGCGACCGTCCAAAGCAGTTGCATGGGTTGTTTCGGCGTTGACTCGAGCCACAGCCGCCAGGGTTTGAAACACACACACCACACGAAAGGAAGAACTCATCATCTGAAGTAGCTTCGGCTCTGCCAGAGCACGCCACGCAGCCAGGTGATTTTCCTGTTGGTTGTCGTGCCAAGCTACCATAGCAGGCAATTCCACAGGTATACTGTGCAGAGTTCCAAACGAAAGCAGATAGCCCCTGTCGCCGAGGCGCAGCTGCCTAGGCGATAAAGCCCCAGGCACTGGTGCTCCTGAGGGCTGCGGGGACAGCCAGGTCTACGCCGGTGGCAGGAGGCTCTGGGCCTCAGTGCCCTGCCAGTGGGCCCTACTTGAGTATAGGTGCTCTGGCATGGGGTGGAGTCGGTCTCAGGTGGGCCCTCCCTCCACAGGCCTCTCCTGTCCCCTTGGCTGAAGCCGAGCCCGGCACTGGGGGTTGGTGCCTGCGCAGGAGCCTTGAATCTCTGGACAGGCCCCGTGCCAGCTGGGACCTGAGCCCCAGCCCAGCTGCAAGCCCTACGCCCAAGTTCCTTGGCCTTGCCCAGGTCAGCTAAGAGGGAGGAGAGGAGAAGATGGTCGTCAGCACAGCGGGAAGCAATAGTGCCGACACCTGGCAGCGGGAGAAGCGCCTCCAACAGCCACGTGGGATCTAAGCCCCCTCTGGCTCCAGGCGCCGCCCCAGCCAGGCCTCTCCCCGCCCCCCCACGGCCGGCCGAGCCAGGACCAAGGCACAGGCGCCCAAGCCCGCCGGGCAGGCCACGCCCCCAGCCGCCCCCGCCCCCGGGCTCCCGGCGCCCCGCCCCTGGCAGACTCGCCCCGCCCACGCCCCACCCCGCCTCCGTTGCTCTGGAGACCGTGGCTGCCGGCGGGAGGGGCCTAAGGCCTGGAGGTGGAAGACAGTGTTGATGAGGGGGAGAATTCTCCACTCGGGAGTTGTCCCCAGTGGTAGTGGCGGGACACGTGCGGCCACTAGACATCCTGCCGAAACCCACCCAAGGCACTTCCCGGAGCGTGTCGACTGCCAGGAAAACTCACCCGCCGGGCTTAGGGGTTAGCGGGGTTCCCAAACGGACACATCGAGTGCCCGCGAGAGGCCACGGGAAGGAAAGGGGTCGCTGGCCTGCTAGGACCCTGCTGGGTGGGGGCTGTGCTGGAAGAGAACCTCTGCTATGGTGTCGTGGACTGTTGTTTTCTCCTCTAAGTCTGATGAAAAGAAGAGACAGAGGAAGGAAGCTCCAGGAACAAGCAAGCGGCTCCGGTGCGGAAACTCAGAGCCCAAACTACCACCGCTAGGGGCCGCTGTTGGGAAAGAATGGTTCCTTCCTGGGTTCCAAGGCAGGGGGAGGGGCAGGGCCCCTTGCAGAAGGGGCTGTGGGGGAGGGGACCCCTGGGCCAGACCTGGGACTGGGCTGAGACCCTCTCTCCATCCGAGAGCGAGAGCTCACCTGGTCCAGGCCAAGAGTCTGCGTTGGGCCAGGCTGCCCCGGTCGGTCCCTCGGAAGAGGGGGCTTCCTCGCCAACCAAAGTCCCCGCGGCCTCGTCAAGCGGGGGCCTACCTAGGGCCGGCGTTGCCCTGCAGGTCTCTCCCACGCCAATGGTCACAGACGTGCTGACTCCCATCGCCGTCAGTCACCTCCGCCGTTTTGGGACCGGGAAACCTGGCCTTTCCCACAGGTGGCCTGAGGGCTTCTGCCTTGGCCGCCTGCCAGGCCCGGAGAGGCCTGTCTCTCAGAGAGGAGAGGCTCACAGTCTTCCCCTTCCTCGTCAGTGTCCACTCTTGCTCTGTGTTTCTTCTCTGGGATGAGAGGGGCGGGCCCCTGAGCACCCAGGCGACTCTCAGACATCAGCGTGTCCTTTCTCCTCTCGCCCCACTTTGTGGTACCGTACGAATGAACACTGATCTTTTCTCCGGGTTCGGGGGACCCAAAACGAAGCTGCTTACCTGTTGGGTTGTGAGGCTTTTCAGGGGAAAGCATTTCTGCTCCCGTGAGGCTCACTGCGCTCAATTGGGCTTACAGGTCCGTGTGTTCCGTGTACCAGGGACATGGTAAGCAGGCATCGCGACCGTCCAAAGCAGTTGCATGGGTTGTTTTGGCGTTGACTCGAGCCACAGCCGCCAGGGTTTGAAACACACACACCACACGAAAGGAAGAACTCATCATCTGAAGTAGCTTCGGCTCTGCCAGAGCACGCCACGCAGCCAGGTGATTTTCCTGTTGGTTGTCGTGCCAAGCTACCATAGCAGGCAATTCCACAGGTATACTGTGCAGAGTTCCAAACGAAAGCAGATAGCCCCTGTCGCCGAGGTGCAGCTGCCTAGGCGATAAAGCCCCAGGCACTGGTGCTCCTGAGGGCTGCGGGGACAGCCAGGTCTACGCCGGTGGCAGGAGGCTCTGGGCCTCAGTGCCCTGCCAGTGGGCCCTACTTGAGTATAGGTGCTCTGGCATGGGGTGGAGTCGGTCTCAGGTGGGCCCTCCCTCCACAGGCCTCTCCTGTCCCCTTGGCTGAAGCCGAGCCCGGCACTGGGGGTTGGTGCCTGCGCAGGAGCCTTGAATCTCTGGACAGGCCCCGTGCCAGCTGGGACCTGAGCCCCAGCCCAGCTGCAAGCCCTACGCCCAAGTTCCTTGGCCTTGCCCAGGTCAGCTAAGAGGGAGGAGAGGAGAAGATGGTCGTCAGCACAGCGGGAAGCAATAGTGCCGACACCTGGCAGCGGGAGAAGCGCCTCCAACAGCCCCGTGGGATCTAAGCCCCCTCTGGCTCCAGCCGCCGTCCCAGCCAGCCTCTCCCCGCCCCCCCCACGGCCGGCCGAGCCAGGACCAAGGCACAGGCGCCCAAGCCCGCCGGGCAGGCCTCGCCCCCAGCCGCCCCCGCCCCCGGGCGCCCGGCGCCCCGCCCCCGGCAGACTCGCCCCGCCCACACCCCGCCCCGCCTCCGTTGCTCTGGAGACCGTGGCTGCCGGCGGGAGGGGCCTAAGGCCTGGAGGTGGAAGACAGTGGTGATGAGGGGGAGAATTCTCCACTCGGGAGTTGTCCCCAGTGGTAGTGGCGGGACACGTGCGGCCACTAGACATCCTGCCGAAACCCACCCAAGGCACTTCCCGGAGCGTGTCGACTGCCAGGAAAACTCACCCGCCGGGCTTAGGGGTTAGCGGGGTTCCCAAACGGACACATCGAGTGCCCGCGAGAGGCCACGGGAAGGAAAGGGGTCGCTGGCCTGCTAGGACCCTGCTGGGTGGGGGCTGTGCTGGAAGAGAACCTCTGCTATGGTGTCGTGGACTGTTGTTTTCTCCTCTAAGTCTGATGAAAAGAAGAGACAGAGGAAGGAAGCTCCAGGAACAAGCAAGCGGCTCCGGTGCGGAAACTCAGAGCCCAAACTACCACCGCTAGGGGCCGCTGTTGGGAAAGAATGGTTCCTTCCTGGGTTCCAAGGCAGGGGGAGGGGCAGGGCCCCTTGCAGAAGGGGCTGTGGGGGAGGGGACCCCTGGGCCAGACCTGGGACTGGGCTGAGACCCTCTCTCCATCCGAGAGCGAGAGCTCACCTGGTCCAGGCCAAGAGTCTGCGTTGGGCCAGGCTGCCCCGGTCGGTCCCTCGGAAGAGGGGGCTTCCTCGCCAACCAAAGTCCCCGCGGCCTCGTCAAGCGGGGGCCTACCTAGGGCCGGCGTTGCCCTGCAGGTCTCTCCCACGCCAATGGTCACAGACGTGCTGACTCCCATCGCCGTCAGTCACCTCCGCCGTTTTGGGACCGGGAAACCTGGCCTTTCCCACAGGTGGCCTGAGGGCTTCTGCCTTGGCCGCCTGCCAGGCCCGGAGAGGCCTGTCTCTCAGAGAGGAGAGGCTCACAGTCTTCCCCTTCCTCGTCAGTGTCCACTCTTGCTCTGTGTTTCTTCTCTGGGATGAGAGGGGCGGGCCCCTGAGCACCCAGGCGACTCTCAGACATCAGCGTGCCCTTTCTCCTCTCGCCCCACTTTGTGGTACCGTACGAATGAACACTGATCTTTTCTCCGGGTTCGGGGGACCCAAAACGAAGCTGCTTACCTGTTGGGTTGTGAGGCTTTTCAGGGGAAAGCATTTCTGCTCCCGTGAGGCTCACTGCGCTCAATTGGGCTTACAGGTCCGTGTGTTCCGTGTACCAGGGACATGGTAAGCAGGCATCGCGACCGTCCAAAGCAGTTGCATGGGTTGTTTTGGCGTTGGCTCAAGCCACAGCCACCAGGGTTTGAAACACACACACCACACGAAAGGAAGAACTCATCATCTGAAGTAGCTTCGGCTCTGCCAGAGCACGCCACGCAGCCAGGTGATTTTCCTGTTGGTTGTCGTGCCAAGCTACCATAGCAGGCAATTCCACAGGTATACTGTGCAGAGTTCCAAACGAAAGCAGATAGCCCCTGTCGCCGAGGCGCAGCTGCCTAGGCGATAAAGCCCCAGGAACTGGTGCTGCTGAGGGCTGCGGGGACAGCCAGGTCTACGCCGGTGGCAGGAGGCTCTGGGCCTCAGTGCCCTGCCAGTGGGCCCTACTTGAGTATAGGTGCTCTGGCATGGGGTGGAGTCGGTCTCAGGTGGGCCCTCCCTCCACAGGCCTCTCCTGTCCCCTTGGCTGAAGCCGAGCCCGGCACTGGGGGTTGGTGCCTGCGCAGGAGCCTTGAATCTCTGGACAGGCCCCGTGCCAGCTGGGACCTGAGCCCCAGCCCAGCTGCAAGCCCTACGCCCAAGTTCCTTGGCCTTGCCCAGGTCAGCTAAGAGGGAGGAGAGGAGAAGATGGTCGTCAGCACAGCGGGAAGCAATAGTGCCGACACCTGGCAGCGGGAGAAGCGCCTCCAACAGCCCCGTGGGATCTAAGCCCCCTCTGGCTCCAGGCGCCGCCCCAGCCAGGCCTCTCCCCGCCCCCCCACGGCCGGCCGAGCCAGGACCAAGGCACAGGCGCCCAAGCCCGCCGGGCAGGCCACGCCCCCAGCCGCCCCCGCCCCCGGGCTCCCGGCGCCCCGCCCCCTGGCAGACTCGCCCCGCCCACGCCCCACCCCGCCTCCGTTGCTCTGGAGACCGTGGCTGCCGGCGGGAGGGGCCTAAGGCCTGGAGGTGGAAGACAGTGTTGATGAGGGGGAGAATTCTCCACTCGGGAGTTGTCCCCAGTGGTAGTGGCGGGACACGTGCGGCCACTAGACATCCTGCCGAAACCCACCCAAGGCACTTCCCGGAGCGTGTCGACTGCCAGGAAAACTCACCCGCCGGGCTTAGGGGTTAGCGGGGTTCCCAAACGGACACATCGAGTGCCCGCGAGAGGCCACGGGAAGGAAAGGGGTCGCTGGCCTGCTAGGACCCTGCTGGGTGGGGGCTGTGCTGGAAGAGAACCTCTGCTATGGTGTCGTGGACTGTTGTTTTCTCCTCTAAGTCTGATGAAAAGAAGAGACAGAGGAAGGAAGCTCCAGGAACAAGCAAGCGGCTCCGGTGCGGAAACTCAGAGCCCAAACTACCACCGCTAGGGGCCGCTGTTGGGAAAGAATGGTTCCTTCCTGGGTTCCAAGGCAGGGGGAGGGGCAGGGCCCCTTGCAGAAGGGGCTGTGGGGGAGGGGACCCCTGGGCCAGACCTGGGACTGGGCTGAGACCCTCTCTCCATCCGAGAGCGAGAGCTCACCTGGTCCAGGCCAAGAGTCTGCTTTGGGCCAGGCTGCCCCGGTCGGTCCCTCGGAAGAGGGGGCTTCCTCGCCAACCAAAGTCCCCCGCGGCCTCGTCAAGTGGGGGCCTACCTAGGGCCGGCGTTGCCCTGCAGGTCTCTCCCACGCCAATGGTCACAGACGTGCTGACTCCCATCGCCGTCAGTCACCTCCGCCGTTTTGGGACCGGGAAACCTGGCCTTTCCCACAGGTGGCCTGAGGGCTTCTGCCTTGGCCGCCTGCCAGGCCCGGAGAGGCCTGTCTCTCAGAGAGGAGAGGCTCACAGTCTTCCCCTTCCTCGTCAGTGTCCACTCTTGCTCTGTGTTTCTTCTCTGGGATGAGAGGGGCGGGCCCCTGAGCACCCAGGCGACTCTCAGACATCAGCGTGCCCTTTCTCCTCTCGCCCCACTTTGTGGTACCGTACGAATGAACACTGATCTTTTCTCCGGGTTCGGGGGACCCAAAACGAAGCTGCTTACCTGTTGGGTTGTGAGGCTTTTCAGGGGAAAGCATTTCTGCTCCCGTGAGGCTCACTGCGCTCAATTGGGCTTACAGGTCCGTGTGTTCCGTGTACCAGGGACATGGTAAGCAGGCATCGCGACCGTCCAAAGCAGTTGCATGGGTTGTTTCGGCGTTGACTCGAGCCACAGCCGCCAGGGTTTGAAACACACACACCACACGAAAGGAAGAACTCATCATCTGAAGTAGCTTCGGCTCTGCCAGAGCACGCCACGCAGCCAGGTGATTTTCCTGTTGGTTGTCGTGCCAAGCTACCATAGCAGGCAATTCCACAGGTATACTGTGCAGAGTTCCAAACGAAAGCAGATAGCCCCTGTCGCCGAGGTGCAGCTGCCTAGGCGATAAAGCCCCAGGCACTGGTGCTCCTGAGGGCTGCGGGGACAGCCAGGTCTACGCCGGTGGCAGGAGGCTCTGGGCCTCAGTGCCCTGCCAGTGGGCCCTACTTGAGTATAGGTGCTCTGGCATGGGGTGGAGTCGGTCTCAGGTGGGCCCTCCCTCCACAGGCCTCTCCTGTCCCCTTGGCTGAAGCCGAGCCCGGCACTGGGGGTTGGTGCCTGCGCAGGAGCCTTGAATCTCTGGACAGGCCCCGTGCCAGCTGGGACCTGAGCCCCAGCCCAGCTGCAAGCCCTACGCCCAAGTTCCTTGGCCTTGCCCAGGTCAGCTAAGAGGGAGGAGAGGAGAAGATGGTCGTCAGCACAGCGGGAAGCAATAGTGCCGACACCTGGCAGCGGGAGAAGCGCCTCCAACAGCCCCGTGGGATCTAAGCCCTCTCTGGCTCCAGCCGCCGTCCCAGCCAGCCTCTCCCCGCCCCCCCCACGGCCGGCCGAGCCAGGACCAAGGCACAGGCGCCCAAGCCCGCCGGGCAGGCCTCGCCCCCAGCCGCCCCCGCCCCCGGGCGCCCGGCGCCCCGCCCCCGGCAGACTCGCCCCGCCCACACCCCGCCCCGCCTCCGTTGCTCTGGAGACCGTGGCTGCCGGCGGGAGGGGCCTAAGGCCTGGAGGTGGAAGACAGTGGTGATGAGGGGGAGAATTCTCCACTCGGGAGTTGTCCCCAGTGGTAGTGGCGGGACACGTGCGGCCACTAGACATCCTGCCGAAACCCACCCAAGGCACTTCCCGGAGCGTGTCGACTGCCAGGAAAACTCACCCGCCGGGCTTAGGGGTTAGCGGGGTTCCCAAACGGACACATCGAGTGCCCGCGAGAGGCCACGGGAAGGAAAGGGGTCGCTGGCCTGCTAGGACCCTGCTGGGTGGGGGCTGTGCTGGAAGAGAACCTCTGCTATGGTGTCGTGGACTGTTGTTTTCTCCTCTAAGTCTGATGAAAAGAAGAGACAGAGGAAGGAAGCTCCAGGAACAAGCAAGCGGCTCCGGTGCGGAAACTCAGAGCCCAAACTACCACCGCTAGGGGCCGCTGTTGGGAAAGAATGGTTCCTTCCTGGGTTCCAAGGCAGGGGGAGGGGCAGGGCCCCTTGCAGAAGGGGCTGTGGGGGAGGGGACCCCTGGGCCAGACCTGGGACTGGGCTGAGACCCTCTCTCCATCCGAGAGCGAGAGCTCACCTGGTCCAGGCCAAGAGTCTGCGTTGGGCCAGGCTGCCCCGGTCGGTCCCTCGGAAGAGGGGGCTTCCTCGCCAACCAAAGTCCCCGCGGCCTCGTCAAGCGGGGGGCCTACCTAGGGCCGGCGTTGCCCTGCAGGTCTCTCCCACGCCAATGGTCACAGACGTGCTGACTCCCATCGCCGTCAGTCACCTCCGCCGTTTTGGGACCGGGAAACCTGGCCTTTCCCACAGGTGGCCTGAGGGCTTCTGCCTTGGCCGCCTGCCAGGCCCGGAGAGGCCTGTCTCTCAGAGAGGAGAGGCTCACAGTCTTCCCCTTCCTCGTCAGTGTCCACTCTTGCTCTGTGTTTCTTCTCTGGGATGAGAGGGGCGGGCCCCTGAGCACCCAGGCGACTCTCAGACATCAGCGTGCCCTTTCTCCTCTCGCCCCACTTTGTGGTACCGTACGAATGAACACTGATCTTTTCTCCGGGTTCGGGGGACCCAAAACGAAGCTGCTTACCTGTTGGGTTGTGAGGCTTTTCAGGGGAAAGCATTTCTGCTCCCGTGAGGCTCACTGCGCTCAATTGGGCTTACAGGTCCGTGTGTTCCGTGTACCAGGGACATGGTAAGCAGGCATCGCGACCGTCCAAAGCAGTTGCATGGGTTGTTTTGGCGTTGGCTCAAGCCACAGCCACCAGGGTTTGAAACACACACACCACACGAAAGGAAGAACTCATCATCTGAAGTAGCTTCGGCTCTGCCAGAGCACGCCACGCAGCCAGGTGATTTTCCTGTTGGTTGTCGTGCCAAGCTACCATAGCAGGCAATTCCACAGGTATACTGTGCAGAGTTCCAAACGAAAGCAGATAGCCCCTGTCGCCGAGGCGCAGCTGCCTAGGCGATAAAGCCCCAGGAACTGGTGCTGCTGAGGGCTGCGGGGACAGCCAGGTCTACGCCGGTGGCAGGAGGCTCTGGGCCTCAGTGCCCTGCCAGTGGGCCCTACTTGAGTATAGGTGCTCTGGCATGGGGTGGAGTCGGTCTCAGGTGGGCCCTCCCTCCACAGGCCTCTCCTGTCCCCTTGGCTGAAGCCGAGCCCGGCACTGGGGGTTGGTGCCTGCGCAGGAGCCTTGAATCTCTGGACAGGCCCCGTGCCAGCTGGGACCTGAGCCCCAGCCCAGCTGCAAGCCCTACGCCCAAGTTCCTTGGCCTTGCCCAGGTCAGCTAAGAGGGAGGAGAGGAGAAGATGGTCGTCAGCACAGCGGGAAGCAATAGTGCCGACACCTGGCAGCGGGAGAAGCGCCTCCAACAGCCCCGTGGGATCTAAGCCCCCTCTGGCTCCAGGCGCCGCCCCAGCCAGGCCTCTCCCCGCCCCCCCACGGCCGGCCGAGCCAGGACCAAGGCACAGGCGCCCAAGCCCGCCGGGCAGGCCACGCCCCCAGCCGCCCCCGCCCCCGGGCTCCCGGCGCCCCGCCCCTGGCAGACTCGCCCCGCCCACGCCCCACCCCGCCTCCGTTGCTCTGGAGACCGTGGCTGCCGGCGGGAGGGGCCTAAGGCCTGGAGGTGGAAGACAGTGTTGATGAGGGGGAGAATTCTCCACTCGGGAGTTGTCCCCAGTGGTAGTGGCGGGACACGTGCGGCCACTAGACATCCTGCCGAAACCCACCCAAGGCACTTCCCGGAGCGTGTCGACTGCCAGGAAAACTCACCCGCCGGGCTTAGGGGTTAGCGGGGTTCCCAAACGGACACATCGAGTGCCCGCGAGAGGCCACGGGAAGGAAAGGGGTCGCTGGCCTGCTAGGACCCTGCTGGGTGGGGGCTGTGCTGGAAGAGAACCTCTGCTATGGTGTCGTGGACTGTTGTTTTCTCCTCTAAGTCTGATGAAAAGAAGAGACAGAGGAAGGAAGCTCCAGGAACAAGCAAGCGGCTCCGGTGCGGAAACTCAGAGCCCAAACTACCACCGCTAGGGGCCGCTGTTGGGAAAGAATGGTTCCTTCCTGGGTTCCAAGGCAGGGGGAGGGGCAGGGCCCCTTGCAGAAGGGGCTGTGGGGGAGGGGACCCCTGGGCCAGACCTGGGACTGGGCTGAGACCCTCTCTCCATCCGAGAGCGAGAGCTCACCTGGTCCAGGCCAAGAGTCTGCTTTGGGCCAGGCTGCCCCGGTCGGTCCCTCGGAAGAGGGGGCTTCCTCGCCAACCAAAGTCCCCGCGGCCTCGTCAAGTGGGGGCCTACCTAGGGCCGGCGTTGCCCTGCAGGTCTCTCCCACGCCAATGGTCACAGACGTGCTGACTCCCATCGCCGTCAGTCACCTCCGCCGTTTTGGGACCGGGAAACCTGGCCTTTCCCACAGGTGGCCTGAGGGCTTCTGCCTTGGCCGCCTGCCAGGCCCGGAGAGGCCTGTCTCTCAGAGAGGAGAGGCTCACAGTCTTCCCCTTCCTCGTCAGTGTCCACTCTTGCTCTGTGTTTCTTCTCTGGGATGAGAGGGGCGGGCCCCTGAGCACCCAGGCGACTCTCAGACATCAGCGTGCCCTTTCTCCTCTCGCCCCACTTTGTGGTACCGTACGAATGAACACTGATCTTTTCTCCGGGTTCGGGGGACCCAAAACGAAGCTGCTTACCTGTTGGGTTGTGAGGCTTTTCAGGGGAAAGCATTTCTGCTCCCGTGAGGCTCACTGCGCTCAATTGGGCTTACAGGTCCGTGTGTTCCGTGTACCAGGGACATGGTAAGCAGGCATCGCGACCGTCCAAAGCAGTTGCATGGGTTGTTTCGGCGTTGACTCGAGCCACAGCCGCCAGGGTTTGAAACACACACACCACACGAAAGGAAGAACTCATCATCTGAAGTAGCTTCGGCTCTGCCAGAGCACGCCACGCAGCCAGGTGATTTTCCTGTTGGTTGTCGTGCCAAGCTACCATAGCAGGCAATTCCACAGGTATACTGTGCAGAGTTCCAAACGAAAGCAGATAGCCCCTGTCGCCGAGGCGCAGCTGCCTAGGCGATAAAGCCCCAGGCACTGGTGCTCCTGAGGGCTGCGGGGACAGCCAGGTCTACGCCGGTGGCAGGAGGCTCTGGGCCTCAGTGCCCTGCCAGTGGGCCCTACTTGAGTATAGGTGCTCTGGCATGGGGTGGAGTCGGTCTCAGGTGGGCCCTCCCTCCACAGGCCTCTCCTGTCCCCTTGGCTGAAGCCGAGCCCGGCACTGGGGGTTGGTGCCTGCGCAGGAGCCTTGAATCTCTGGACAGGCCCCGTGCCAGCTGGGACCTGAGCCCCAGCCCAGCTGCAAGCCCTACGCCCAAGTTCCTTGGCCTTGCCCAGGTCAGCTAAGAGGGAGGAGAGGAGAAGATGGTCGTCAGCACAGCGGGAAGCAATAGTGCCGACACCTGGCAGCGGGAGAAGCGCCTCCAACAGCCACGTGGGATCTAAGCCCCCTCTGGCTCCAGGCGCCGCCCCAGCCAGGCCTCTCCCCGCCCCCCCACGGCCGGCCGAGCCAGGACCAAGGCACAGGCGCCCAAGCCCGCCGGGCAGGCCACGCCCCCAGCCGCCCCCGCCCCCGGGCTCCCGGCGCCCCGCCCCTGGCAGACTCGCCCCGCCCACGCCCCACCCCGCCTCCGTTGCTCTGGAGACCGTGGCTGCCGGCGGGAGGGGCCTAAGGCCTGGAGGTGGAAGACAGTGTTGATGAGGGGGAGAATTCTCCACTCGGGAGTTGTCCCCAGTGGTAGTGGCGGGACACGTGCGGCCACTAGACATCCTGCCGAAACCCACCCAAGGCACTTCCCGGAGCGTGTCGACTGCCAGGAAAACTCACCCGCCGGGCTTAGGGGTTAGCGGGGTTCCCAAACGGACACATCGAGTGCCCGCGAGAGGCCACGGGAAGGAAAGGGGTCGCTGGCCTGCTAGGACCCTGCTGGGTGGGGGCTGTGCTGGAAGAGAACCTCTGCTATGGTGTCGTGGACTGTTGTTTTCTCCTCTAAGTCTGATGAAAAGAAGAGACAGAGGAAGGAAGCTCCAGGAACAAGCAAGCGGCTCCGGTGCGGAAACTCAGAGCCCAAACTACCACCGCTAGGGGCCGCTGTTGGGAAAGAATGGTTCCTTCCTGGGTTCCAAGGCAGGGGGAGGGGCAGGGCCCCTTGCAGAAGGGGCTGTGGGGGAGGGGACCCCTGGGCCAGACCTGGGACTGGGCTGAGACCCTCTCTCCATCCGAGAGCGAGAGCTCACCTGGTCCAGGCCAAGAGTCTGCGTTGGGCCAGGCTGCCCCGGTCGGTCCCTCGGAAGAGGGGGCTTCCTCGCCAACCAAAGTCCCCGCGGCCTCGTCAAGCGGGGGCCTACCTAGGGCCGGCGTTGCCCTGCAGGTCTCTCCCACGCCAATGGTCACAGACGTGCTGACTCCCATCGCCGTCAGTCACCTCCGCCGTTTTGGGACCGGGAAACCTGGCCTTTCCCACAGGTGGCCTGAGGGCTTCTGCCTTGGCCGCCTGCCAGGCCCGGAGAGGCCTGTCTCTCAGAGAGGAGAGGCTCACAGTCTTCCCCTTCCTCGTCAGTGTCCACTCTTGCTCTGTGTTTCTTCTCTGGGATGAGAGGGGCGGGCCCCTGAGCACCCAGGCGACTCTCAGACATCAGCGTGTCCTTTCTCCTCTCGCCCCACTTTGTGGTACCGTACGAATGAACACTGATCTTTTCTCCGGGTTCGGGGGACCCAAAACGAAGCTGCTTACCTGTTGGGTTGTGAGGCTTTTCAGGGGAAAGCATTTCTGCTCCCGTGAGGCTCACTGCGCTCAATTGGGCTTACAGGTCCGTGTGTTCCGTGTACCAGGGACATGGTAAGCAGGCATCGCGACCGTCCAAAGCAGTTGCATGGGTTGTTTTGGCGTTGACTCGAGCCACAGCCGCCAGGGTTTGAAACACACACACCACACGAAAGGAAGAACTCATCATCTGAAGTAGCTTCGGCTCTGCCAGAGCACGCCACGCAGCCAGGTGATTTTCCTGTTGGTTGTCGTGCCAAGCTACCATAGCAGGCAATTCCACAGGTATACTGTGCAGAGTTCCAAACGAAAGCAGATAGCCCCTGTCGCCGAGGTGCAGCTGCCTAGGCGATAAAGCCCCAGGCACTGGTGCTCCTGAGGGCTGCGGGGACAGCCAGGTCTACGCCGGTGGCAGGAGGCTCTGGGCCTCAGTGCCCTGCCAGTGGGCCCTACTTGAGTATAGGTGCTCTGGCATGGGGTGGAGTCGGTCTCAGGTGGGCCCTCCCTCCACAGGCCTCTCCTGTCCCCTTGGCTGAAGCCGAGCCCGGCACTGGGGGTTGGTGCCTGCGCAGGAGCCTTGAATCTCTGGACAGGCCCCGTGCCAGCTGGGACCTGAGCCCCAGCCCAGCTGCAAGCCCTACGCCCAAGTTCCTTGGCCTTGCCCAGGTCAGCTAAGAGGGAGGAGAGGAGAAGATGGTCGTCAGCACAGCGGGAAGCAATAGTGCCGACACCTGGCAGCGGGAGAAGCGCCTCCAACAGCCCCGTGGGATCTAAGCCCCCTCTGGCTCCAGCCGCCGTCCCAGCCAGCCTCTCCCCGCCCCCCCCACGGCCGGCCGAGCCAGGACCAAGGCACAGGCGCCCAAGCCCGCCGGGCAGGCCTCGCCCCCAGCCGCCCCCGCCCCCGGGCGCCCGGCGCCCCGCCCCCGGCAGACTCGCCCCGCCCACGCCCCGCCCCGCCTCCGTTGCTCTGGAGACCGTGGCTGCCGGCGGGAGGGGCCTAAGGCCTGGAGGTGGAAGACAGTGGTGATGAGGGGGAGAATTCTCCACTCGGGAGTTGTCCCCACTGGTAGTGGCGGGACACGTGCGGCCACTAGACATCCTGCCGAAACCCACCCAAGGCACTTCCCGGAGCGTGTCGACTGCCAGGAAAACTCACCCGCCGGGCTTAGGGGTTAGCGGGGTTCCCAAACGGACACATCGAGTGCCCGCGAGAGGCCACGGGAAGGAAAGGGGTCGCTGGCCTGCTAGGACCCTGCTGGGTGGGGGCTGTGCTGGAAGAGAACCTCTGCTATGGTGTCGTGGACTGTTGTTTTCTCCTCTAAGTCTGATGAAAAGAAGAGACAGAGGAAGGAAGCTCCAGGAACAAGCAAGCGGCTCCGGTGCGGAAACTCAGAGCCCAAACTACCACCGCTAGGGGCCGCTGTTGGGAAAGAATGGTTCCTTCCTGGGTTCCAAGGCAGGGGGAGGGGCAGGGCCCCTTGCAGAAGGGGCTGTGGGGGAGGGGACCCCTGGGCCAGACCTGGGACTGGGCTGAGACCCTCTCTCCATCCGAGAGCGAGAGCTCACCTGGTCCAGGCCAAGAGTCTGCGTTGGGCCAGGCTGCCCCGGTCGGTCCCTCGGAAGAGGGGGCTTCCTCGCCAACCAAAGTCCCCGCGGCCTCGTCAAGCGGGGGCCTACCTAGGGCCGGCGTTGCCCTGCAGGTCTCTCCCACGCCAATGGTCACAGACGTGCTGACTCCCATCGCCGTCAGTCACCTCCGCCGTTTTGGGACCGGGAAACCTGGCCTTTCCCACAGGTGGCATGAGGGCTTCTGCCTTGGCCGCCTGCCAGGCCCGGAGAGGCCTGTCTCTCAGAGAGGAGAGGCTCACAGTCTTCCCCTTCCTCGTCAGTGTCCACTCTTGCTCTGTGTTTCTTCTCTGGGATGAGAGGGGCGGGCCCCTGAGCACCCAGGCGACTCTCAGACATCAGCGTGCCCTTTCTCCTCTCGCCCCACTTTGTGGTACCGTACGAATGAACACTGATCTTTTCTCCGGGTTCGGGGGACCCAAAACGAAGCTGCTTACCTGTTGGGTTGTGAGGCTTTTCAGGGGAAAGCATTTCTGCTCCCGTGAGGCTCACTGCGCTCAATTGGGCTTACAGGTCCGTGTGTTCCGTGTACCAGGGACATGGTAAGCAGGCATCGCGACCGTCCAAAGCAGTTGCATGGGTTGTTTTGGCGTTGGCTCAAGCCACAGCCACCAGGGTTTGAAACACACACACCACACGAAAGGAAGAACTCATCATCTGAAGTAGCTTCGGCTCTGCCAGAGCACGCCACGCAGCCAGGTGATTTTCCTGTTGGTTGTCGTGCCAAGCTACCATAGCAGGCAATTCCACAGGTATACTGTGCAGAGTTCCAAACGAAAGCAGATAGCCCCTGTCGCCGAGGCGCAGCTGCCTAGGCGATAAAGCCCCAGGAACTGGTGCTGCTGAGGGCTGCGGGGACAGCCAGGTCTACGCCGGTGGCAGGAGGCTCTGGGCCTCAGTGCCCTGCCAGTGGGCCCTACTTGAGTATAGGTGCTCTGGCATGGGGTGGAGTCGGTCTCAGGTGGGCCCTCCCTCCACAGGCCTCTCCTGTCCCCTTGGCTGAAGCCGAGCCCGGCACTGGGGGTTGGTGCCTGCGCAGGAGCCTTGAATCTCTGGACAGGCCCCGTGCCAGCTGGGACCTGAGCCCCAGCCCAGCTGCAAGCCCTACGCCCAAGTTCCTTGGCCTTGCCCAGGTCAGCTAAGAGGGAGGAGAGGAGAAGATGGTCGTCAGCACAGCGGGAAGCAATAGTGCCGACACCTGGCCCCGGGAGAAGCGCCTCCAACAGCCCCGTGGGATCTAAGCCCCCTCTGGCTCCAGCCGCCGCCCCAGCCAGGCCTCTCCCCGCCCCCCCACGGCCGGCCGAGCCAGGACAAAGGCACAGGCGCCCAAGCCCGCCGGGCAGGCCACGCCCCCAGCCGCCCCCGCCCCCGGGTGCCCGGCGCCCCGCCCCCGGCAGACTCGCCCCGCCCACGCCCCACCCCGCCTCCGTTGCTCTGGAGACCGTGGCTGCCGGCGGGAGGGGCCTAAGGCCTGGAGGTGGAAGACAGTGGTGATGAGGGGGAGAATTCTCCACTCGGGAGTTGTCCCCAGTGGTAGTGGCGGGACACGTGCGGCCACTAGACATCCTGCCGAAACCCACCCAAGGCACTTCCCGGAGCGTGTCGACTGCCAGGAAAACTCACCCGCTGGGCTCAGGGGTTAGCGGGGTTCCCAAACGGACACATCGAGTACCCGCGAGAGGCCACGGGAAGGAAAGGGGTCGCTGGCCTGCTAGGACCCTGCTGGGTGGGGGCTGTCCTGGAAAAGAACCTCTGCTATGGTGTCGTGGACTGTTGTTTTCTCCTCTAAGTCTGATGAAAAGAAGAGACAGAGGAAGGAAGCTCCAGGAACAAGCAAGCGGCTCCGGTGCGGAAACTCAGAGCCCAAACTACCACCGCTAGGGGCCGCTGTTGGGAAAGAATGGTTCCTTCCTGGGTTCCAAGGCAGGGGGAGGGGCAGGGCCCCTTGCAGAAGGGGCTGTGGGGGAGGGGACCCCTGGGCCAGACCTGGGACTGGGCTGAGACCCTCTCTCCATCCGAGAGCGAGAGCTCACCTGGTCCAGGCCAAGAGTCTGCGTTGGGCCAGGCTGCCCCGGTCGGTCCCTCGGAAGAGGGGGCTTCCTCGCCAACCAAAGTCCCCGCGGCCTCGTCAAGCGGGGGCCTACCTAGGGCCGGCGTTGCCCTGCAGGTCTCTCCCACGCCAATGGTCACTGACGTGCTGACTCCCATCGCCGTCAGTCACCTCCGCCGTTTTGGGACCGGAAAACCTGGCCTTTCCCACAGGTGGCCTGAGGGCTTCTGCCTTGGCCGCCTGCCAGGCCCAGAGAGGCCTGTCTCTCAGAGAGGAGAGGCTCACAGTCTTCCCCTTCCTCGTCAGTGTCCACTCTTGCTCTGTGTTTCTTCTCTGGGATGAGAGGGGCGGGCCCCTGAGCACCCAGGCGACTCTCAGACATCAACGTGCCCTTTCTCCTCTCGCCCCACTTTGTGGTACCGTACGAATGAACACTGATCTTTTCTCCGGGTTCGGGGGACCCAAAACGAAGCTGCTTACCTGTTGGGTTGTGAGGCTTTTCAGGGGAAAGCATTTCTGCTCCCGTGAGGCTCACTGCGCTCAATTGGGCTTACAGGTCCGTGTGTTCCGTGTACCAGGGACATGGTAAGCAGGCATCGCGACCGTCCAAAGCAGTTGCATGGGTTGTTTTGGCGTTGACTCGAGCCACAGCCGCCAGGGTTTGAAACACACACACCACACGAAAGGAAGAACTCATCATCTGAAGTAGCTTCGGCTCTGCCAGAGCACGCCACGCAGCCAGGTGATTTTCCTGTTGGTTGTCGTGCCAAGCTACCATAGCAGGCAATTCCACAGGTATACTGTGCAGAGTTCCAAACGAAAGCAGATAGCCCCTGTCGCCGAGGCGCAGCTGCCTAGGCGATAAAGCCCCAGGCACTGGTGCTCCTGAGGGCTGCGGGGACAGCCAGGTCTACGCCGGTGGCAGGAGGCTCTGGGCCTCAGTGCCCTGCCAGTGGGCCCTACTTGAGTATAGGTGCTCTGGCATGGGGTGGAGTCGGTCTCAGGTGGGCCCTCCCTCCACAGGCCTCTCCTGTCCCCTTGGCTGAAGCCGAGCCCGGCACTGGGGGTTGGTGCCTGCGCAGGAGCCTTGAATCTCTGGACAGGCCCCGTGCCAGCTGGGACCTGAGCCCCAGCCCAGCTGCAAGCCCTACGCCCAAGTTCCTTGGCCTTGCCCAGGTCAGCTAAGAGGGAGGAGAGGGGAAGATGGTCGTCAGCACAGCGGGAAGCAATAGTGCCGACACCTGGCAGCGGGAGAAGCGCCTCCAGCAGCCCGGTGGGATCTAAGCCCCCTCTGGCTCCAGCCGCCGCCCCAGCCAGGCCTCTCCCCGCCCCCCCACGGCCGGCCGAGCCAGGACCAAGGCACAGGCGCCCAAGCCCGCCGGGCAGGCCACGCCCCCAGCCGCCCCCGCCCCCGGGCGCCTGGCGCCCCACCCCCCAGCAGACTCGCCCCGCCCACGCCCCGCCCCGCCTCCGTTGCTCTGGAGACCGTGGCTGCCGGCGGGAGGGGCCTAAGGCCTGGAGGTGGAAGACAGTGGTGATGAGGGGGAGAATTCTCCACTCGGGAGTTGTCCCCAGTGGTAGTGGCGGGACACGTGCGGCCACTAGACATCCTGCCGAAACCCACCCAAGGCACTTCCCGGAGCGTGTCGACTGCCAGGAAAACTCACCCGCCGGGCTTAGGGGTTAGCGGGGTTCCCAAAGGGACACATCGAGTGCCCGCGAGAGGCCACGGGAAGGAAAGGGGTCGCTGGCCTGCTAGGACCCTGCTGGGTGGGGGCTGTGCTGGAAGAGAACCTCTGCTATGGTGTCGTGGACTGTTGTTTTCTCCTCTAGGTCTGATGAAAAGAAGAGACAGAGGAAGGAAGCTCCAGGAACAAGCAAGCGGCTCCGGTGCGGAAACTCAGAGCCCAAACTACCACCGCTAGGGGCCGCTGTTGGGAAAGAATGGTTCCTTCCTGGGTTCCAAGGCAGGGGGAGGGGCAGGGCCCCTTGCAGAAGGGGCTGTGGGGGAGGGGACCCCTGGGCCAGACCTGGGACTGGGCTGAGACCCTCTCTCCATCCGAGAGCGAGAGCTCACCTGGTCCAGGCCAAGAGTCTGCGTTGGGCCAGGCTGCCCCGGTCGGTCCCTCGGAAGAGGGGGCTTCCTCGCCAACCAAAGTCCCCGCGGGCTTCGTCAAGCGGGGGCCTACCTAGGGCCGGCGTTGCCCTGCAGGTCTCGTCCCACGCCAATGGTCACAGACGTGCTGACTCCCATTGCCGTCCGTCACCTCCGCCGTTTTCGGACCGGGAAACCTGGCCTTTTCCACAGGTGGCCTGAGGGCTTCTGCCTTGGCCGCCTGCCAGGCCCGGAGAGGCCTGTCTCTCAGAGAGGAGAGGCTCACAGTCTTCCCCTTCCTCGTCAGTGTCCACTCTTGCTCTGTGTTTCTTCTCTGGGATGAGAGGGGCGGGCCCCTGAGCACCCAGGCGACTCTCAGACATCAGCGTGCCCTTTCTCCTCTCGCCCCACTTTGTGGTACCGTACGAATGAACACTGATCTTTTCTCCGGGTTCGGGGGACCCAAAACGAAGCTGCTTACCTGTTGGGTTGTGAGGCTTTTCAGGGGAAAGCATTTCTGCTCCCGTGAGGCTCACTGCGCTCAACTGGGCTTACAGGTCCGTGTGTTCCGTGTACCAGGGACATGGTAAGCAGGCATCGCGACCGTCCAAAGCAGTTGCATGGGTTGTTTTGGCGTTGACTCGAGCCACAGCCGCCAGGGTTTGAAACACACACACCACACGAAAGGAAGAACTCATCATCTGAAGTAGCTTCGGCTCTGCCAGAGCACGCCACGCAGCCAGGTGATTTTCCCTGTTGGTTGTCGTGCCAAGCTACCATAGCAGGCAATTCCACAGGTATACTGTGCAGAGTTCCAAACGAAAGCAGATAGCCCCTGTCGCCGAGGCGCAGCTGCCTAGGCGATAAAGCCCCAGGCACTGGTGCTCCTGAGGGCTGCGGGGACAGCCAGGTCTACGCCGGTGGCAGGGAGGCTCTGGGCCTCAGTGCCCTGCCAGTGGGCCCTACTTGAGTATAGGTGCTCTGGCATGGGGTGGAGTCGGTCTCAGGTGGGCCCTCCCTCCACAGGCCTCTCCTGTCCCCTTGGCTGAAGCCGAGCCCGGCACTGGGGGTTGGTGCCTGCGCAGGAGCCTTGAATCTCTGGACAGGCCCCGTGCCAGCTGGGACCTGAGCCCCAGCCCAGCTGCAAGCCCTACGCCCAAGTTCCTTGGCCTTGCCAGGTCAGCTAAGAGGGAGGAGAGGAGAAGATGGTCGTCAGCACAGCGGGAAGCAATAGTGCCGACACCTGGCAGCGGGAGAAGCGCCTCCAACAGCCCCGTGGGATCTAAGCCCGCTCTGGCTCCAGCCGCCGCCCCAGCCAGGCCTCTCCCCGCCCCCCCCCACGGCCGGCCGAGCCAGGACCAAGGCACAGGCGCCCAAGCCCGCCGGGCAGGCCACGCCCCCAGCCGCCCCCGCCCCCGGGTGCCCGGCGCCCCGCCCCCGGCAGACTCGCCCCGCCCACGCCCCGCCCCGCCTCCGTTGCTCTGGAGACCGTGGCTGCCGGCGGGAGGGGCCTAAGGCCTGGAGGTGGAAGACAGTGGTGATGAGGGGGAGAATTCTCCACTCGGGAGTTGTCCCCAGTGGTAGTGGCGGGACACGTGCGGCCACTAGACATCCTGCCGAAACCCACCCACAAGGCACTTCCCGGAGCGTGTCGACTGCCAGGAAAACTCACCCGCCGGGCTTAGGGGTTAGCGGGGTTCCCAAACGGACACATCGAGTGCCCGCGAGAGGCCACGGGAAGGAAAGGGGTCGCTGGCCTGCTAGGACCCCTGCTGGGTGGGGGCTGTGCTGGAAGAGAACCTCTGCTATGGTGTCGTGGACTGTTGTTTTCTCCTCTAAGTCTGATGAAAAGAAGAGACAGAGGAAGGAAGCTCCAGGAACAAGCAAGCGGCTCCGGTGCGGAAACTCAGAGCCCAAACTACCACCGCTAGGGGCCGCTGTTGGGAAAGAATGGTTCCTTCCTGGGTTCCAAGGCAGGGGGAGGGGCAGGGCCCCTTGCAGAAGGGGCTGTGGGGGAGGGGACCCCTGGGCCAGACCTGGGACTGGGCTGAGACCCTCTCTCCATCCCGAGAGCGAGAGCTCACCTGGTCCAGGCCAAGAGTCTGCGTTGGGCCAGGCTGCCCCGGTCAGGTCCCCTCGGAAGAGGGGGCTTCCTCGCCAACCAAAGTCCCCGCGGCCTCGTCAAGCAGGGGCCTACCTAGGGCCGGTGTTGCCCTGCAGGTCTCTCCCACGCCAATGGTCACAGACGTGCTGAATCCCATCGCTGTCAGTCACCTCTTGCCGTTTTGGGACCGGGAAACCTGGCCTTTCCCACAGGTGGCCTGAGGGCTTCTGCCTTGGCCGCCTGCCAGGCCCGGAGAGGCCTGTCTCTCAGAGAGGAGAGGCTCACAGTCTTCCCTTCCTCGTCAGTGTCCACTCTTGCTCTGTGTTTCTTCTCTGGGATGAGAGGGGCCGGCCCCTGAGCACCCAGGCGACTCTCAGACATCAGCATGCCCTTTCTCCTCTCGCCCCACTTTGTGGTACCGTACGAATGAACACTGATCGTTTTCTCCGGGTTCGGGGGACCCAAACGAAGCTGCTTACCTGTTGGGTTGTGAGGCTTTTCAGGGAAAGCATTTCTGCTCCCGTGAGGCTCACTGCACTCAATTGGGCTTACAGGTCCGTGTGTTCCGTGTACCAGAGACATGGTAAGCAGGCATCGCGACCGTCCAAAGCAGTTGCATGGGTTGTTTCGGCGTTGACTCGAGCCACAGCCGCCAGGGTTTGAAACACACACACCACACGAAAGGAAGAACTCATCATCTGAAGTAGCTTCGGCTCTGCCAGAGCACGCCACGCAGCCAGGTGATTTTCCTGTTGGTTGTCGTGCCAAGCTACCATAGCAGCAATTCCACAGGTATACTGTGCAGAGTTCCAAACGAAAGCAGATAGCCCCTGTCGCCGAGGCGCAGCTGCCTAGGCGATAAAGCCCCAGGCACTGGTGCTCCTGAGGGCTGCGGTGACAGCCAGGTCTACGCCGGTGGCAGGAGGCTCTGGGCCTCAGTGCCCTGCCAGTGGGCCCTACTTGAGTATAGGTGCTCTGGCATGGGGTGGAGTCGGTCTCAGGTGGGCCCGTCCCTCCACAGGCCTCTCCTGTCCCCCTTGGCTGAAGCCGAGCCCGGCACTGGGGGTTGGTGACCTGCGCAAGGAGCCTTGAATCTCTAACAGGCCCCGTGCCAGCTGGGACCTGAGCCCCCAGCCCAGCTGCAAGCCCTACGCCCAAGTTCCTTGGCCTTGCCCAGGTCAGCTAAGAGGGAGGAGAGGAGAAGATGGTCGTCAGCACAGCGGGAAGCAATAGTGCCGACACCTGGCAGCGGGAGAAGCGCCTCCAACAGCCCCGTGGGATCTAAGCCCGCTCTGGCTCCAGCCGCCGCCCCAGCCAGGCCTCTCCCCGCCCCCCCCGCCGCCGGCCGAGCCAGGACCAAGGCACAGGCGCCCAAGCCCGCCGGGCAGGCCACGCCCCCAGCCGCCCCCGCCCCCGGGCGCCCGGCGCCCCGCCCCCCGGCAGACTCGCCCCGCCCACGCCCCGCCCCGCCTCCGTTGCTCTGGAGACCGTGGCTGCCGGCGGGAGGGGCCTAAGGCCTGGAGGTGGAAGACAGTGGTGATGAGGGGGAGAATTCTCCACTCGGGAGTTGTCCCCAGTGGTAGTGGCGTGACACGTGCGGCCACTAGACATCCTGCCGAAACCCCACCCAAGGCACTTCCCGGAGCGTGTCGACTGCCAGGAAAACTCACCCGCCGGCTTAGGGGTTAGCGGGGTTCCCAAACGGACACATCGAGTGCCCGCGAGAGGCCACGGGAAGGAAAGGGGTCGCTGGCCTGCTAGGACCCCTGCTGGGTGGGGGCTGTGCTGGAAGAGACCTCTGCTATGGTGTCGTGGACTGTTGTTTTCTCCTCTAAGTCTGATGAAAAGAAGAGACAGAGGAAGGAAGCTCCAGGAACAAGCAAGCGGCTCCGGTGCGGAAACTCAGAGCCCAAACTACCACCGCTAGGGGCCGCTGTTGGGAAAGAATGGTTCCTTCCTGGGTTCCAAGGCAGGGGAGGGGCAGGGCCCCTTGCAGAAGGGGCTGTGGGGGAGGGGACCCCTGGGCCAGACCTGGGACTGGGCTGAGACCCTCTCTCCATCTGAGAGCGCGAGAGCTCACCTGGTCCAGGCCAAGAGTCTGCGTTGGGCCAGGCTGCCCCGGTCAGTCCCTCGGAAGAGGGGGCTTCCTCGCCAACCAAAGTCCCCGCGGCCTCGTCAAGCGGGGGCCTACCTAGGGCCGGCGTTGCCCTGAAGGTCTCTCCCACGCCAATGGTCACAGACGTGCTGACTCCCATCGCCGTCAGTCACCTCCGCGGTTTTGGGACCGGGAAACCTGGCCTTTCCCACAGGTGCCTGAGGGCTTCTGCCTTGGCCGCCTGCCAGGCCCGGAGAGGCCTGTCTCTCAGAGAGGAGAGGCTCACAGTCTTCCCTTCCTCGTCAGTGTCCACTCTTGCTCTGTGTTTCTTCTCTGGGATGAAGAGGGGCGGGCCCCTGAGCACCCAGGCGACTCTCAGACATCAGCATGCCCTTTCTCCTCTCGCCCCACTTTGTGGTACCGTACGAATGAACACTGATCTTTTCTCCGGGTTCGGGGGACCCAAAACGAAGCTGCTTACCTGTTGGGTTGTGAGGCTTTTCAGGGGAAAGCATTTCTGCTCCCGTGAGGCTCACTGCACTCAATTGGGCTTACAGGTCCGTGTGTTCCGTGTACCAGAGACATGGTAAGCAGGCATCGCGACCGTCCAAAGCAGTTGCATGGGTTGTTTCGGCGTTGACTCGAGCCACAGCCGCCAGGGTTTGAAACACACACACCACACGAAAGGAAGAACTCATCATCTGAAGTAGCTTCGGCTCTGCCAGAGCACGCCACGCAGCCAGGTGATTTTCCTGTTGGTTGTCGTGCCAAGCTACCATAGCAGGCAATTCCACAGGTATACTGTGCAGAGTCCAAACGAAAGCAGATAGCCCCTGTCGCCGAGGCGCAGCTGCCTAGGCGATAAAGCCCCAGGCACTGGTGCTCCTGAGGGCTGCGGTGACAGCCAGGTCTACGCCGGTGGCAGGAGGCTCTGGGCCTCAGTGCCCTGCCAGTGGGCCCTACTTGAGTATAGGTGCTCTGGCATGGGGTGGAGTCGGTCTCAGGTGGGCCCCTCCCTCCACAGGCCTCTCCTGTCCCCTTGGCTGAAGCCGAGCCCGGCACTGGGGGTTGGTGCCTGCGCAGGAGCCTTGAATCTCTAACAGGCCCCGTGCCAGCTGGGACCTGAGCCCCAGCCCAGCTGCAAGCCCTACGCCCAAGTTCCTTGGCCTTGCCCAGGTCAGCTAAGAGGCGAGGAGAGGAGAAGATGGTCGTCAGCACAGCGGGAAGCAATAGTGCCGACACCTGGCAGCGGGAGAAGCGCCTCCAACAGCCCCGTGGGATCTAAGCCCGCTCTGGCTCCAGCCGCCGCCCCAGCCAGGCCTCTCCCCGCCCCCCCCGCCGCCGGCAGAGCCAGGACCAAGGCACAGGCGCCCCAAGCCCGCCGGGCAGGCCACGCCCCCAGCCGCCCCCGCCCCCGGGCGCCCGGCGCCCCGCCCCCGGCAGACTCGCCCCGCCCACGCCCCGCCCCGCCTCCGTTGCTCTGGAGACCGTGGCTGCCGGCGGGAGGGGCCTAAGGCCTGGAGGTGGAAGACAGTGGTGATGAGGGGGAGAATTCTCCACTCGGGAGTTGTCCCCAGTGGTAGTGGCGTGACACGTGCGGGCCACTAGACATCCTGCCGAAACCCCACCCAAGGCACTTCCCGGAGCGTGTCGACTGCCAGGAAAACTCACCCGCCGGGCTTAGGGGTTAGCGGGGTTCCCAAACGGACACATCGAGTGCCCGCGAGAGGCCACGGGAAGGAAAGGGGTCGCTGGCCTGCTAGGACCCTGCTGGGTGGGGGCTGTGCTGGAAGAGAACCTCTGCTATGGTGTCGTGGACTGTTGTTTTCTCCTCTAAGTCTGATGAAAAGAAGAGACAGAGGAAGGAAGCTCCAGGAACAAGCAAGCGCTCCGGTGCGGAAACTCAGAGCCCAAACTACCACCGCTAGGGGCCGCTGTTGGGAAAGAATGGTTCCTTCCTGGGTTCCAAGGCAGGGGGAGGGGCAGGGCCCCTTGCAGAAGGGGGCTGTGGGGGAGGGGACCCCTGGGCCAGACCTGGGACTGGGCTGAGACCCTCTCTCCATCTGAGAGCGAGAGCTCACCTGGTCCAGGCCAAGAGTCTGCGTTGGGCCAGGCTGCCCCGGTCAGTCCCTCGGAAGAGGGGCTTCCTCGCCAACCAAAGTCCCCGCGGCCTCGTCAAGCGGGGGCCTACCTAGGGCCGGCGTTGCCCTGAAGGTCTCTCCCCACGCCAATGGTCACAGACGTGCTGACTCCCATCGCCGTCAGTCACCTCCGCCGTTTTGGGACGGGAAACCTGGCCTTTCCCACAGGTGGCCTGAGGGCTTCTGCTTGGCCGCCTGCCAGGCCCGGAGAGGCCTGTCTCTCAGAGAGGAGAGGCTCACAGTCTTCCCCTTCCTCGTCAGTGTCCACTCTTGCTCTGTGTTTCTTCTCTGGATGAGAGGGGCGGGCCCCTGAGCACCCAGGCGACTCTCAGACATCAGCGTGCCCTTTCTCCTCTCGCCCCACACTTTGTGGTACCGTACGAATGAACACTGATCTTTTCTCCGGGTTCGGGGGACCCCAACACGAAGCTGCTTACCTGTTGGGTTGTGAGGCTTTTCAGGGGAAAGCATTTCTGCTCCCGTGAGGCTCACTGCGCTCAACTGGGCTTACAGGTCCGTGTGTTCCGTGTACCAGGGACATGGTAAGCAGGCATCGCGACCGTCCAAAAGCAGTTGCATGGGTTGTTTTGGCGTTGACTCGAGCCACAGCCGCCAGGGTTTGAAACACACACACCACACGAAAGGAAGAACTCATCATCTGAAGTAGCTTCGGCTCTGCCAGAGCACGCCACGCAGCCAGGTGATTTTCCTGTTGGTTGTCGTGCCAAGCTACCATAGCAGGCAATTCCACAGGTATACCTGTGCAGAGTTCCAAACGAAAGCAGATAGCCCCTGTCGCCGAGGCGCAGCTGCCTAGGCGATAAAGCCCCAGGCACTGGTGCTCCTGAGGGCTGCGGGGACAGCCAGGTCTACGCCGGTGGCAGGAGGCTCTGGGCCTCAGTGCCCTGCCAGTGGGCCCTACTTGAGTATAGGTGCTCTGGCATGGGGTGGAGTCGGTCTCAGGTGGGCCCTCCCTCCACAGGCCTCTCCTGTCCCCTTGGCTGAAGCCGAGCCCGGCACTGGGGGTTGGTGCCTGCGCAGGAGCCTTGAATCTCTGGACAGGCCCCGTGCCAGCTGGGACCTGAGCCCCAGCCCAGCTGCAAAGCCCTAAGCCCAAGTTCCTTGGCCTTGCCCCAGGTCAGCTAAGAGGGAGGAGAGGAGACAGATGGTCGTCAGCACAGCGGGAAGCAATAGTGCTGACACCTGGCAGCGGGAGAAGCGCCTCCAACAGCCCCGTGGGATCTAAGCCCCCTCTGGCTCCAGCCGCCGCCCCCAGCCAGGGCCTCTCCCCGCCCCCCCACGGCCGGCCGAGCCAGGACCAAGGCACAGGCGCCCAAGCCCGCCGGGCAGGTCACGCCCCCAGCCGCCCCCGCCCCCGGGCGCCCGGCGCCCCGCCCCCGGCAGACTCGCCCCGCCCACGCCCCGCCCCGCCTCCGTTGCTCTGGAGACCGTGGCTGCCGGCGGGAGGGGCCTAAGGCCTGGAGGTGGAAGACAGTGGTGATGAGGGGGAGAATTCTCCACTAGGGAGTTGTCCCCAGTGGAAGTGGCGGGACACGTGCGGCCACTAGACATCCTGCCGAAACCCACCCAAGGCACTTCCCGGAGCGTGTCGACTGCCAGGAAAACTCACCACCGCCGGGCTTAGGGGTTAGCGGGGTTCCCAAACGGACACATCGAGTGCCCGCGAGAGGCCACGGGAAGGAAAGGGGTCGCTGGCCTGCTAGGACCCTGCTGGGTGGGGGCTGTGCTGGAAGAGAACCTCTGCTATGGTGTCGTGGACTGTTGTTTTCTCCTCTAAGTCTGATGACAAGAAGAGACAGAGGAAGGAAGCTCCAGGAACAAGCAAGCGGCTCCGGTGCGGAACTCAGAGCCCAAACTACCACCGCTAGGGCCGCTGTTGGGAAAGAATGGTTCCTTCCTGGGTTCCAAGGCAGGGGGAGGGGCAGGGCCCCTTGCAGAAGGGGCTGTGGGGGAGGGGACCCCTGGGCCAGACCTGGGACTGGGCTGAGACCCTCTCTCCATCCGAGAGCGAGAGCTCACCTGGTTCAGGCCAAGAGTCTGCGTTGGGCCAGGCTGCCCCCGGTCGGTCCCTCGGAAGAGGGGGCTTCCTCGCCAACCAAAGTCCCCGCGGCCTAGTCAAGCGGGGGCCTACCTAGGGCCGGCGTTGCCCTGCAGGTCTCTCCCACGCCAATGGTCACAGACGTGCTGACTCCCATCGCCGTCAGTCACCTCCGCCGTTTTGGGACCGGGAAACCAGGCCTTTCCCACAGGTGGCCTGAGGGCTTCTGCCTTGGCCGCCTGCCAGGCCCGGAGAGGCCTGTCTCTCAGAGAGGAGAGGCTCACAGTCTTCCCCTTCTTCGTCAGTGTCCACTCTTGCTCTGTGTTTCTTCTCTGGGATGAGAGGGGCGGGCCCCTGAGCACCCAGGCGACTCTCAGACATCAGCGTGCCCTTTCTCCTCTCGCCCCACTTTGTGGTACCGTACGAATGAACACTGATCTTTTCTCCGGGTTCGGGGGACCCAAAACGAAGCTGCTTACCTGTTGGGTTGTGAGGCTTTTCAGGGGAAAGCATTTCTGCTCCCGTGAGGCTCACTGCGCTCAATTGGGCTTACAGGTCCGTGTGTTCCGTGTACAGGGACATGGTAAGCAGGCATCGCGACCGTCCAAAGCAGTTGCATGGGTTGTTTCGGCGTTGACTCGAGTCACAGCCTCCAGGGTTTGAAACACACACACCACACGAAAGGAAGAACGCATCATCTGAAGTAGCTTCGGCTCTGCCAGAGCACGCCACGCAGCCAGGTGATTTTCCTGTTGGTTGTCGTGCCAAGCTACCATAGCAGGCAATTCCACAGGTATACTGTGCAGAGTTCCAAACGAAAGCAGATAGCCCCTGTCGCCGAGGCGCAGCTGCCTAGGCGATAAAGCCCCAGGCACTGGTGCTCCTGAGGGCTGCGGGGACAGCCAGGTCTACGCCGGTGGCAGGAGGCTCTGGGCCTCAGTGCCCTGCCAGTGGGCCCTACTTGAGTATAGGTGCTCTGGCATGGGGTGGAGTCGGTCTCAGGTGGGCCCTCCCTCCACAGGCCTCTCCTGTCCCCTTGGCTGAAGCCGAGCCCGGCACTGGGGGTTGGTGCCTGCGCAGGAGCCTTGAATCTCTGGACAGGCCCCGTGCCAGCTGGGACCTGAGCCCCAGCCCAGCTGCAAGCCCTACGCCCAAGTTCCTTGGCCTTGCCCAGGTCAGCTAAGAGGGAGGAGAGAGAGAAGATGGTCGTCAGCACAGCGGGAAGCAATAGTGCCGACACCTGGCAGCGGGAGAAGCGCCTCCAACAGCCCGGTGGGATCTAAGCCCCCTCTGGCTCCAGCCGCCGCCCCAGCCAGCCTCTCCCCCGCCCCCCCCACGGCCGGCCGAGCCAGGACCAAGGCACAGGCGCCCAAGCCCGCCGGGCAGGCCTCGCCCCTGGCCGCCCCCCGCCCCCGGGCGCCTGCCGCCCCGCCCCCGGCAGGCTCGCCCCGCCCACGCCCCGCCCCGCCTCCGTTGCTCTGGAGACCGTGGCTGCCGGCGGGAGGGGCCTAAGGCCTGGAGGTGGAAGACAGTGGTGATGAGGGGGAGAATTCTCCACTCGGGAGTTGTCCCCAGTGGTAGTGGCGGGACACGTGCGGCCACTAGACATCCTGCTGAAACCCACCCAAAGGCACTTCCCGGAGCGTGTCGACTGCCAGGAAAACTCACCCGCCGGGCTTAGGCGGTTAGCGGGGTTCCCAAACGGACACATCGAGTGCCCGCGAGAGGCCACGGAAAGGAAGGGGTCGCTGGCATGCTAGGACCCTGCTGGGTGGGGGCTGTGCTGGAAGAGAACCTCTGCTATGGTGTCGTGGACTGTTGTTTTCTCCTCTAAGTCTGATGAAAAGAAGAGACAGAGGAAGGAAGCTCCAGGAACAAGCAAGCGGCTCCGGTGCGGAAACTCAGAGCCCCAAACTACCACCGCTAGGGGCCGCTGTTGGGAAAGAATGGTTCCTTCCTGGGTTCCAAGGCAGGGGGAGGGGCAGGGCCCCTTGCAGAAGGGGCTGTGGGGGAGGGGACCCCTGGCCAGACCTGGGACTGGGCTGAGACCCTCTCTCCATCCGAGAGCGAGAGCTCACCTGGTCCAGGCCAAGAGTCTGCGTTGGGCCAGGCTGCCCCGGTCGGTCCCTCGGAAGAGGGGGCTTCCTCGCCAACCAAAGTCCCCGCGGCCTCGTCAAGCGGGGGCCTACCTAGGGGCCGGTGTTGCCCTGCAGGTCTCTCCCACGCCAATGGTCACAGACGTGCTGAATCCCATCGCCGTCAGTCACCTCCGCCGTTTTGGGACCGGGAAACCTGGCCTTTCCCACAGGTGGCCTGAGGGCTTCTGCCTTGGCCGCCTGCCAGGCCCGGAGAGGCCTGTCTCTCAGAGAGGAGAGGCTCACAGTCTTCCCCTTCCTCGTCAGTGTCCACGTCTTGCTCTGTGTTTCTCTCTGGGATGAGAGGGGCGGGCCCCTGAGCACCCAGGCGACTCTCAGACATCAGCGTGCCCTTTCTCCTCTCGCCCCACTTTGTGGTACCGTACGAATGAACACTGATCTTTTCTCCGGGTTCGGGGGACCCAAAACGAAGCTGCTTACCTGTTGGGTTGTGAGGCTTTTCAGGGGAAAGCCATTTCTGCTCCCGTGAGGCTCACTGCGCTCAATTGGGCTTACAGGTCCGTGTGTTCCGTGTACCAGGGACATGGTAAGCAGGCATCGCGACCGTCCAAAGCAGTTGCATGGGTTGTTTCGGCGTTGACTCGAGCCACAGCCGCCAGGGTTTGAAACACACACACCACACGAAAGGAAGAACTCATCATCTGAAGTAGCTTCGGCTCTGCCAGAGCACGCCACGCAGCCAGGTGATTTTCCTGTTGGTTGTCGTGCCAAGCTACCATAGCAGGCAATTCCACAGGTATACTGTGCAGAGTTCCAACACGAAAGCAGATAGCCCCTGTCGCCAAGGCGCAGCTGCCTAGGCGATAAAGCCCCAGGCACTGGTGCTCCTGAGGGCTGCGGGACAGCAGGTCTACGCCGGTGGCAGGAGGCTCTGGGCCTCAGTGCCCTGCCAGTGGGCCCTACTTGAGTATAGGTGCTCTGGCATGGGGTGGAGTCGGTCTCAGGTGGGCCCTCCCTCCACAGGCCTCTCCTGTCCCCTTGGCTGAAGCCGAGCCCGGCACTGGGGGGTTGGTGCCTGCGCAGGAGCCTTGAATCTCTGGACAGGCCCCGTGCCAGCTGGGACCTGAGCCCCAGCCCAGCTGCAAGCCCTAAGCCCAAGTTCCTTGGCCTTTGCCAGGTCAAGCTAAGAGGGAGGAGAGGGGAAGATGGTCGTCAGCACAGCGGAAAGCAATAGTGCCGACACCTGGCAGCGGGAGAAGCGCCTCCAACAGCCCCGTGGGATCTAAGCCCCACTCTGGCTCCAGCCGCCACCCCAGCCAGGCCTCTCCCCGCCCCCCCCCACGGCCGGCCGAGCCAGGACCAAGGCACAGGCGCCCAAGCCCGCCGGGCAGGCCACGCCCCCAGCCGCCCGCGCCCCAGGGCGCCCGGCGCCCCGCCCCCGGCAGACTCGCCCCGCCCACGCCCCCGCCCCGCCTCCGTTGCTCTGGAGACCGTGGCTGCCGGCGGGAGGGGCCTAAGGCCTA
>NW_026688565.1:0-35879 GCF_030445035.2 Dasypus novemcinctus
TCAGGTGATTTTCCTATTGATCGCCGTTCCAAGCTACCATAGCGGGCGATGCCGCAGGGATACTGTCCAGATTTCCAAACCAAAGCAGATAGGCCTTCTCGCCGAGGCGCAGCTGCCGGGTCGATATCAAGCCCCAGGCCCTGGTGCTCCTGAGGGCTGCGGGCACACCCAGGACTGCGCTGCTGATGGCAGGTGGCTCCGGGCCTCAGTGGCCTGCCAGTGGGCTCTACTCGGGAATCCGTGCTCTTGCACGGGGTACGGGGTGGGGGAGGGGAGTCGGTTGCAGGGGGGCCTCCCTACACATGCCTCTCCTTCTGTCACTTTGGGTGCGGCTGAGCCTGGCACTGGGTGCGTGCCCGCTCAGGAGACAGGCTTCTGCATGTCTCTGGACAGGCCCCGTGCCAGCTGGGACCTGAGCCCCAGCGCAGGTGCACCACCTGCGCTCAGGTTCGTTGGACCGGCCCAGGTCAGCTGAGAGGGAGGAGAACGTGGTCGTCACCACGGAGGGAAGCCAAAGTGCCGACACCTGCCAGCGGGAGAGCCGCATCCAACAGCCCTGTGGGATCTAAGCCCCCTCTCGCTCACATCCGCTGCCTCCGCCTGACCCCCTCCTTTCGGGGCGCCCAGACGGCGCCCGGGGTGGGGGGCGGGGGAGGGGGAGGGGGAGGGGCAAGCGCTAGGCCTCCCGCGCCGCCGCCGACCGCTCTCTGACGCCCGCAAAGCCGGGAGCAAAGCGCAGGCGCCCCGGCCCGCTGGGCCGCCCACGCCCAGCGCCGCCCTGGCGCGCAGGCGCCACTCACCCCGCCCCCGGCAGACTCGCCCCGACCCCGCCCCTCCTGGTTGCTCTGGAGACGGTGGCCACTGGCGGGAGGTGCCCGAGCCCGAGCCCGGGGGTGGGAAGACGGTTGCGATGGATTGGGGGGGAGGGAGGCGTTTTCTGCACTCGGGCGTTGTCCCCAGTGGCAGTGCCGGGACAGATGCGGCCAATAGGCATCCTGCCGAAACCCACCCGATGCACTTCGGGGAGCGCGTCCACTGCCAGGAAAACCTCCGGCGCTGGGGGAAGCGGGGTTCCAAAATGTATACAGCGAATGCCAGCAGGAGGCCACGGGGACCCGACGGAAGGGGTCGCCGACGTGGGTGGAGCCTGCTGGGTGGGGGACTGGGCTAGGAGAGAAGCTCTGCTATGCTGTCCTGGACAGTTGTTCCCTCCTGTCTGTCTGGTGAAAAGCCAAGAGACGGAAGAAGCTCCAGGAACCAGAGAGCGGCTCCGGTGCCCAAAGTCAGAGCCAAAACTTCCACCGCTAGGGGCCACTGTTGGATAGGAATAGTTCCTTCCTGACACTTGCTGGAGGCCAGAGGGCTGAGTTCTACGGCAGGGGGAGGGGCAGGGCCCCTTGCAGAAGGGGCTGTGGGGGAAGGGGCCCGTGGGCCAGCTCTGGGGCTGCTTGGGAGAGCCCCCTCTCCATGCCATAGCTCACCTGGCCCAGGCCAAGGGTCTGGGTTGGGCCAGGCTGCCAGACCCGTCTGAAGAGGGGGTTTCCTCGCCAACCAAAGTCCCCGAGGCCTCCTCAAGCGGGGGCCTAGCTAGGGCCGGCCGGCGTTGCCCTGCAGGTCTCTCCCACGACGGCAATGGTCACAGACATGCTGTCTCCCATCGCCGTCACCTCCAGCTTATGTCAGGGGAACCCCGGCCTTTCCCACCGGTGGCCTGCGGGCTTCGGCCTGGGCTCCCGGCCAGGCCTGCAGAGGCCTGTCTCCCGGAGAGGACAGGCCCAGGGTCTTCCCTCTCCCCTTGCCAATGACCTCTCTCTCTCTCTGCGTTTCTTTTCTGGGACGAGAGGGGCCCCAGAGCACCCCGACGACTCTGAGCAAGGAGCCTGCCCTTTCTCCTCTCGCCCTCCTTTTTGGGACCGTACCAACCAACGAGCGTTTCTCTCGGCTCTGGGGCCGCGGGATGCAAACGAAACTGCTTACCTATTGGGTGGTGAGACACTTGCGTGGAAATCATTTCTGCTCACTTGAGGCAGGCACTGCGGTCAAGTGGGCTTACAGGTCCAGGTGTTCCATGGACCGGGTATATTCTAAGCGGCCATCGTGACCGTCTAAAGAGGACGACGTATGGGTTGTCTGGGCAGTGACTCGAGTCGTACCCATCCGTTTTGGGGGAAAAAAAAGGGAGAACCCATCATCTTCAGCACATTTCCCTCTGCCACAGCACGCCACGCAACCAGGTGATTTTCCTATTGATCGCCGTTCCAAGCTACCATAGCGGGCGATGCCGCAGGGATACTGTCCAGATTTCCAAACCAAAGCAGATAGGCCTTCTCGCCGAGTTGCCCCAGGCCCTGGTGCTCCTGAGGGCTGCGGGCACACCCAGGACTGCGCTGCTGATGGCAGGTGGCTCCGGGCCTCAGTGCCTGCCAGTGGGCTCTACTCGGGAATCCGTGCTCTTGCACGGGGTACGGGGTGGGGGAGGGGAGTCGGTTGCAGGGGGGGCCTCCCTACACATGCCTCTCCTTCTGTCACTTTGGGTGCGGCTGAGCCTGGCACTGGGGTGCGTGCCCGCTCAGGAGACAGGCTTCTGCATGTCTCTGGACAGGGCCCCGTGCCAGCTGGGACCTGAGCCCCAGCGCAGGTGCACCACCTGCGCTCAGGTTCGTTGGACCGGCCCAGGTCAGCTGAGAGGGAGGAGAACGTGGTCGTCACCACGGAGGGAAGCCAAAGTGCCGACACCTGCCAGCGGGAGAGCCGCATCCAACAGCCCTGTGGGATCTAAGCCCCCTCTCGCTCACATCCGCTGCCCTCCGCCTGACCCCCTCCTTTCGGGGCGCCCAGACGGCGCCCGGGGTGGGGGCGGGGGAGGGGGAGGGGGAGGGGCAAGCGCTAGGGCCTCCCGCGCCGCCGACCGACCGCTCTCTGACGCCCGCAAAGCCGGGAGCAAAGCGCAGGCGCCCCGGCCCGCTGGGAGCCGCCCTTACGCCCAGCGCCGCCCTGGCGCGCGCAGGCGCCACTCACCCCGCCCCCGGCAGACTCGCCCCGACCCCGCCCCTCCTGGTTGCTCAGGGAGACGGTGGCCACTGGCGGGAGGTGCCCGAGCCCGAGCCCGGGGGTGGGAAGACGGTTGCGATGGATTGGGGGGGAGGGGAGGCGTTTTCTGCACTCGGGCGTTGTCCCCAGTGGCCAGTGCCGGGACAGATGCGGCCAATAGGCATCCTGCCGAAACCCACCCGATGCACTTCGGGGAGCGCGTCCACTGCCAGGAAAACCTCCGGCGCTGGGGGAAGCGGGGTTCCAAAATGTATACAGCGAATGCCAGCAGGAGGCCACGGGGACCCGACGGAAGGGGTCGCCGACGTGGGTGGAGCCTGCTGGGTGGGGACTGGGCTAGGAGAGAAGCTCTGCTATGCTGTCCTGGACAGTTGTTCCCTCCTGTCTGTCTGGTGAAAAGCCAAGAGACGGAAGAAGCTCCAGGAACCAGAGAGCGGCTCCGGTGCCCAAAGTCAGAGCCAAAACTTCCACCGCTAGGGGCCACTGTTGGATAGGAATAGTTCCTTCCTGACACTTGCTGGAGGCCAGAGGGGCTGAGTTCTACGGCAGGGGGAGGGGGCAGGGCCCCTTGCAGAAGGGGCTGTGGGGGAAGGGGCCCGTGGGCCAGCTCTGGGGCTGCTTGGGAGAGCCCCCTCTCCATGCCATAGCTCACCTGGCCCAGGCCAAGGGTCTGGGTTGGGCCAGGCTGCCAGACCCGTCTGAAGAGGGGGTTTCCTCGCCAACCAAAGTCCCCGAGGCCTCCTCAAGCGGGGGCCTAGCTAGGGCCGGCCCGGCGTTGCCCTGCAGGTCTCTCCCACGACGGCAATGGTCACAGACATGCTGTCTCCCATCGCCGTCACCTCCAGCTTATGTCAGGGGAACCCCGGCCTTTCCCACCGGTGGGCCTGCGGGCTTCGGCCTGGGCTCCCGGCCAGGCCTGCAGAGGCCTGTCTCCCGGAGAGGGACAGGCCCAGGGTCTTCCCTCTCCCTTGCCAATGACCTCTCTCTCTCTCTGCGTTTCTTTTCTGGGACGAGAGGGGCCCCAGAGCACCCCGACGACTCTGAGCAAGGAGCCTGCCCTTTCTCCTCTCGCCCTCCTTTTTGGGGACCGTACCAACCAACGAGCGTTTCTCTCGGCTCTGGGGCCGCGGGATGCAAAACGAAACTGCTTACCTATTGGGTGGTGAGACACTTGCGTGGAAATCATTTCTGCTCACTTGAGGCAGGCACTGCGGTCAAGTGGGCTTACAGGTCCAGGTGTTCCATGGACCGGGTATATTCTAAGCGGCCATCGTGACCGTCTAAAGAGGACGACGTATGGTGTTGTCTGGGCAGTGACTCGAGTCGTACCCATCCGTTTTGGGGGGAAAAAAAGGGAGAACCCATCATCTTCAGCACATTTCCCTCTGCCACAGCACGCCACGCAACCAGGTGATTTTCCTATTGATCGCCGTTCCAAGCTACATAGCGGGCGATGCCGCAGGGATACTGTCCAGATTTCCAAACCAAAGCAGATAGGCCTTCTCGCCGAGGCGCAGCTGCCGGGTCGATATCAAGCCCCAGGCACCTGGTGCTCCTGAGGGCTGCGGGCACACCCAGGACTGCGCTGCTGATGGCAGGTGAGCTCCGG
Source organism: Dasypus novemcinctus (assembly GCF_030445035.2). NCBI lineage: Eukaryota > Metazoa > Chordata > Mammalia > Cingulata > Dasypodidae > Dasypus > Dasypus novemcinctus. Next base: position 4,661 of record NW_026688565.1, read on the forward strand.
GCCTCAGTGGCCTGCCAGTGGGCTCTACTCGGGAATCCGTGCTCTTGCACGGGGGTACGGGGTGGGGGAGGGGAGTCGGTTGCAGGGGGGCCTCCCTACACATGCCTCTCCTTCTGTCACTTTGGGTGCGGCTGAGCCTGGCACTGGGTGCGTGCCCGCTCAGGAGACAGGCTTCTGCATGTCTCTGGACAGGCCCCGTGCCAGCTGGGACCTGAGCCCCAGCGCAGGTGCACCACCTGCGCTCAGGTTCGTTGGACCGGCCCAGGTCAGCTGAGAGGGAGGAGAACGTGGTCGTCACCACGGAGGGAAGCCAAAGTGCCGACACCTGCCAGCGGGAGAGCCGCATCCAACAGCCCTGTGGGATCTAAGCCCCCTCTCGCTCACATCCGCTGCCTCCGCCTGACCCCCTCCTTTCGGGGCGCCCAGACGGCGCCCGGGGTGGGGGCGGGGGAGGGGGAGGGGGAGGGGCAAGCGCTAGGCCTCCCGCGCCGCCGCCGACCGCTCTCTGACGCCCGCAAAGCCGGGAGCAAAGCGCAGGCGCCCCGGCCCGCTGGGCCGCCCACGCCCAGCGCCGCCCTGGCGCGCAGGCGCCACTCACCCCGCCCCCGGCAGACTCGCCCCGACCCCGCCCCTCCTGGTTGCTCTGGAGACGGTGGCCACTGGCGGGAGGTGCCCGAGCCCGAGCCCGGGGGTGGGAAGACGGTTGCGATGGATTGGGGGGGAGGGGAGGCGTTTTCTGCACTCGGGCGTTGTCCCCAGTGGCAGTGCCGGGACAGATGCGGCCAATAGGCATCCTGCCGAAACCCACCCGATGCACTTCGGGGAGCGCGTCCACTGCCAGGAAAACCTCCGGCGCTGGGGGAAGCGGGGTTCCAAAATGTATACAGCGAATGCCAGCAGGAGGCCACGGGGACCCGACGGAAGGGGTCGCCGACGTGGGTGGAGCCTGCTGGGTGGGGACTGGGCTAGGAGAGAAGCTCTGCTATGCTGTCCTGGACAGTTGTTCCCTCCTGTCTGTCTGGTGAAAAGCCAAGAGACGGAAGAAGCTCCAGGAACCAGAGAGCGGCTCCGGTGCCCAAAGTCAGAGCCAAAACTTCCACCGCTAGGGGCCACTGTTGGATAGGAATAGTTCCTTCCTGACACTTGCTGGAGGCCAGAGGGCTGAGTTCTACGGCAGGGGGAGGGGCAGGGCCCCTTGCAGAAGGGGCTGTGGGGGAAGGGGCCCGTGGGCCAGCTCTGGGGCTGCTTGGGAGAGCCCCCTCTCCATGCCATAGCTCACCTGGCCCAGGCCAAGGGTCTGGGTTGGGCCAGGCTGCCAGACCCGTCTGAAGAGGGGGTTTCCTCGCCAACCAAAGTCCCCGAGGCCTCCTCAAGCGGGGGCCTAGCTAGGGCCGGCCGGCGTTGCCCTGCAGGTCTCTCCCACGACGGCAATGGTCACAGACATGCTGTCTCCCATCGCCGTCACCTCCAGCTTATGTCAGGGGAACCCCGGCCTTTCCCACCGGTGGCCTGCGGGCTTCGGCCTGGGCTCCCGGCCAGGCCTGCAGAGGCCTGTCTCCCGGAGAGGACAGGCCCAGGGTCTTCCCTCTCCCTTGCCAATGACCTCTCTCTCTCTCTGCGTTTCTTTTCTGGGACGAGAGGGGCCCCAGAGCACCCCGACGACTCTGAGCAAGGAGCCTGCCCTTTCTCCTCTCGCCCTCCTTTTTGGGACCGTACCAACCAACGAGCGTTTCTCTCGGCTCTGGGGCCGCGGGATGCAAAACGAAACTGCTTACCTATTGGGTGGTGAGACACTTGCGTGGAAATCATTTCTGCTCACTTGAGGCAGGCACTGCGGTCAAGTGGGCTTACAGGTCCAGGTGTTCCATGGACCGGGTATATTCTAAGCGGCCATCGTGACCGTCTAAAGAGGACGACGTATGGGTTGTCTGGGCAGTGACTCGAGTCGTACCCATCCGTTTTGGGGGGAAAAAAAGGGAGAACCCATCATCTTCAGCACATTTCCCTCTGCCACAGCACGCCACGCAACCAGGTGATTTTCCTATTGATCGCCGTTCCAAGCTACCATAGCGGGCGATGCCGCAGGGATACTGTCCAGATTTCCAAACCAAAGCAGATAGGCCTTCTCGCCGAGGCGCAGCTGCCGGGTCGATATCAAGCCCCAGGCCCTGGTGCTCCTGAGGGCTGCGGGCACACCCAGGACTGCGCTGCTGATGGCAGGTGGCTCCGGGCCTCAGTGGCCTGCCAGTGGGCTCTACTCGGGAATCCGTGCTCTTGCACGGGGTACGGGGTGGGGGAGGGGAGTCGGTTGCAGGGGGGCCTCCCTACACATGCCTCTCCTTCTGTCACTTTGGGTGCGGCTGAGCCTGGCACTGGGTGCGTGCCCGCTCAGGAGACAGGCTTCTGCATGTCTCTGGACAGGCCCCGTGCCAGCTGGGACCTGAGCCCCAGCGCAGGTGCACCACCTGCGCTCAGGTTCGTTGGACCGGCCCAGGTCAGCTGAGAGGGAGGAGAACGTGGTCGTCACCACGGAGGGAAGCCAAAGTGCCGACACCTGCCAGCGGGAGAGCCGCATCCAACAGCCCTGTGGGATCTAAGCCCCCTCTCGCTCACATCCGCTGCCTCCGCCTGACCCCCTCCTTTCGGGGCGCCCAGACGGCGCCCGGGGTGGGGGTGGGGGAGGGGGGAGGGGGAGGGGCAAGCGCTAGGCCTCCCGCGCCGCCGCCGACCGCTCTCTGACGCCCGCAAAGCCGGGAGCAAAGCGCAGGCGCCCCGGCCCGCTGGGCCGCCCACGCCCAGCGCCGCCCTGGCGCGCAGGCGCCACTCACCCCGCCCCCGGCAGACTCGCCCCGACCCCGCCCCTCCTGGTTGCTCTGGAGACGGTGGCCACTGGCGGGAGGTGCCCGAGCCCGAGCCCGGGGGTGGGAAGACGGTTGCGATGGATTGGGGGGGAGGGGAGGCGTTTTCTGCACTCGGGCGTTGTCCCCAGTGGCAGTGTCGGGACAGATGCGGCCAATAGGCATCCTGCCGAAACCCACCCGATGCACTTCGGGGAGCGCGTCCACTGCCAGGAAAACCTCCGGCGCTGGGGGAAGCGGGGTTCCAAAATGTATACAGCGAATGCCAGCAGGAGGCCACGGGGACCCGACGGAAGGGGTCGCCGACGTGGGTGGAGCCTGCTGGGTGGGGACTGGGCTAGGAGAGAAGCTCTGCTATGCTGTCCTGGACAGTTGTTCCCTCCTGTCTGTCTGGTGAAAAGCCAAGAGACGGAAGAAGCTCCAGGAACCAGAGAGCGGCTCCGGTGCCCAAAGTCAGAGCCAAAACTTCCACCGCTAGGGGCCACTGTTGGATAGGAATAGTTCCTTCCTGACACTTGCTGGAGGCCAGAGGGCTGAGTTCTACGGCAGGGGGAGGGGCAGGGCCCCTTGCAGAAGGGGCTGTGGGGGAAGGGGCCCGTGGGCCAGCTCTGGGGCTGCTTGGGAGAGCCCCCTCTCCATGCCATAGCTCACCTGGCCCAGGCCAAGGGTCTGGGTTGGGCCAGGCTGCCAGACCCGTCTGAAGAGGGGGTTTCCTCGCCAACCAAAGTCCCCGAGGCCTCCTCAAGCGGGGGCCTAGCTAGGGCCGGCCGGCGTTGCCCTGCAGGTCTCTCCCACGACGGCAATGGTCACAGACATGCTGTCTCCCATCGCCGTCACCTCCAGCTTATGTCAGGGGAACCCCGGCCTTTCCCACCGGTGGCCTGCGGGCTTCGGCCTGGGCTCCCGGCCAGGCCTGCAGAGGCCTGTCTCCCGGAGAGGACAGGCCCAGGGTCTTCCCTCTCCCTTGCCAATGACCTCTCTCTCTCTCTGCGTTTCTTTTCTGGGACGAGAGGGGCCCCAGAGCACCCCGACGACTCTGAGCAAGGAGCCTGCCCTTTCTCCTCTCGCCCTCCTTTTTGGGACCGTACCAACCAACGAGCGTTTCTCTCGGCTCTGGGGCCGCGGGATGCAAAACGAAACTGCTTACCTATTGGGTGGTGAGACACTTGCGTGGAAATCATTTCTGCTCACTTGAGGCAGGCACTGCGGTCAAGTGGGCTTACAGGTCCAGGTGTTCCATGGACCGGGTATATTCTAAGCGGCCATCGTGACCGTCTAAAGAGGACGACGTATGGGTTGTCTGGGCAGTGACTCGAGTCGTACCCATCCGTTTTGGGGGGAAAAAAAGGGAGAACCCATCATCTTCAGCACATTTCCCTCTGCCACAGCACGCCACGCAACCAGGTGATTTTCCTATTGATCGCCGTTCCAAGCTACCATAGCGGGCGATGCCGCAGGGATACTGTCCAGATTTCCAAACCAAAGCAGATAGGCCTTCTCGCCGAGGCGCAGCTGCCGGGTCGATATCAAGCCCCAGGCCCTGGTGCTCCTGAGGGCTGCGGGCACACCCAGGACTGCGCTGCTGATGGCAGGTGGCTCCGGGCCTCAGTGGCCTGCCAGTGGGCTCTACTCGGGAATCCGTGCTCTTGCACGGGGTACGGGGTGGGGGAGGGGAGTCGGTTGCAGGGGGGCCTCCCTACACATGCCTCTCCTTCTGTCACTTTGGGTGCGGCTGAGCCTGGCACTGGGTGCGTGCCCGCTCAGGAGACAGGCTTCTGCATGTCTCTGGACAGGCCCCGTGCCAGCTGGGACCTGAGCCCCAGCGCAGGTGCACCACCTGCGCTCAGGTTCGTTGGACCGGCCCAGGTCAGCTGAGAGGGAGGAGAACGTGGTCGTCACCACGGAGGGAAGCCAAAGTGCCGACACCTGCCAGCGGGAGAGCCGCATCCAACAGCCCTGTGGGATCTAAGCCCCCTCTCGCTCACATCCGCTGCCTCCGCCTGACCCCCTCCTTTCGGGGCGCCCAGACGGCGCCCGGGGTGGGGGCGGGGGAGGGGGAGGGGGAGGGGCAAGCGCTAGGCCTCCCGCGCCGCCGCCGACCGCTCTCTGACGCCCGCAAAGCCGGGAGCAAAGCGCAGGCGCCCCGGCCCGCTGGGCCGCCCACGCCCAGCGCCGCCCTGGCGCGCAGGCGCCACTCACCCCGCCCCCGGCAGACTCGCCCCGACCCCGCCCCTCCTGGTTGCTCTGGAGACGGTGGCCACTGGCGGGAGGTGCCCGAGCCCGAGCCCGGGGGTGGGAAGACGGTTGCGATGGATTGGGGGGGAGGGGAGGCGTTTTCTGCACTCGGGCGTTGTCCCCAGTGGCAGTGCCGGGACAGATGCGGCCAATAGGCATCCTGCCGAAACCCACCCGATGCACTTCGGGGAGCGCGTCCACTGCCAGGAAAACCTCCGGCGCTGGGGGAAGCGGGGTTCCAAAATGTATACAGCGAATGCCAGCAGGAGGCCACGGGGACCCGACGGAAGGGGTCGCCGACGTGGGTGGAGCCTGCTGGGTGGGGACTGGGCTAGGAGAGAAGCTCTGCTATGCTGTCCTGGACAGTTGTTCCCTCCTGTCTGTCTGGTGAAAAGCCAAGAGACGGAAGAAGCTCCAGGAACCAGAGAGCGGCTCCGGTGCCCAAAGTCAGAGCCAAAACTTCCACCGCTAGGGGCCACTGTTGGATAGGAATAGTTCCTTCCTGACACTTGCTGGAGGCCAGAGGGCTGAGTTCTACGGCAGGGGGAGGGGCAGGGCCCCTTGCAGAAGGGGCTGTGGGGGAAGGGGCCCGTGGGCCAGCTCTGGGGCTGCTTGGGAGAGCCCCCTCTCCATGCCATAGCTCACCTGGCCCAGGCCAAGGGTCTGGGTTGGGCCAGGCTGCCAGACCCGTCTGAAGAGGGGGTTTCCTCGCCAACCAAAGTCCCCGAGGCCTCCTCAAGCGGGGGCCTAGCTAGGGCCGGCCGGCGTTGCCCTGCAGGTCTCTCCCACGACGGCAATGGTCACAGACATGCTGTCTCCCATCGCCGTCACCTCCAGCTTATGTCAGGGGAACCCCGGCCTTTCCCACCGGTGGCCTGCGGGCTTCGGCCTGGGCTCCCGGCCAGGCCTGCAGAGGCCTGTCTCCCGGAGAGGACAGGCCCAGGGTCTTCCCTCTCCCTTGCCAATGACCTCTCTCTCTCTCTGCGTTTCTTTTCTGGGACGAGAGGGGCCCCAGAGCACCCCGACGACTCTGAGCAAGGAGCCTGCCCTTTCTCCTCTCGCCCTCCTTTTTGGGACCGTACCAACCAACGAGCGTTTCTCTCGGCTCTGGGGCCGCGGGATGCAAAACGAAACTGCTTACCTATTGGGTGGTGAGACACTTGCGTGGAAATCATTTCTGCTCACTTGAGGCAGGCACTGCGGTCAAGTGGGCTTACAGGTCCAGGTGTTCCATGGACCGGGTATATTCTAAGCGGCCATCGTGACCGTCTAAAGAGGACGACGTATGGGTTGTCTGGGCAGTGACTCGAGTCGTACCCATCCGTTTTGGGGGGAAAAAAAGGGAGAACCCATCATCTTCAGCACATTTCCCTCTGCCACAGCACGCCACGCAACCAGGTGATTTTCCTATTGATCGCCGTTCCAAGCTACCATAGCGGGCGATGCCGCAGGGATACTGTCCAGATTTCCAAACCAAAGCAGATAGGCCTTCTCGCCGAGGCGCAGCTGCCGGGTCGATATCAAGCCCCAGGCCCTGGTGCTCCTGAGGGCTGCGGGCACACCCAGGACTGCGCTGCTGATGGCAGGTGGCTCCGGGCCTCAGTGGCCTGCCAGTGGGCTCTACTCGGGAATCCGTGCTCTTGCACGGGGTACGGGGTGGGGGAGGGGAGTCGGTTGCAGGGGGGCCTCCCTACACATGCCTCTCCTTCTGTCACTTTGGGTGCGGCTGAGCCTGGCACTGGGTGCGTGCCCGCTCAGGAGACAGGCTTCTGCATGTCTCTGGACAGGCCCCGTGCCAGCTGGGACCTGAGCCCCAGCGCAGGTGCACCACCTGCGCTCAGGTTCGTTGGACCGGCCCAGGTCAGCTGAGAGGGAGGAGAACGTGGTCGTCACCGCGGAGGGAAGCCAAAGTGCCGACACCTGCCAGCGGGAGAGCCGCATCCAACAGCCCTGTGGGATCTAAGCCCCCTCTCGCTCACATCCGCTGCCTCCGCCTGACCCCCTCCTTTCGGGGCGCCCAGACGGCGCCCGGGGTGGGGGCGGGGGAGGGGGAGGGGGAGGGGCAAGCGCTAGGCCTCCCGCGCCGCCGCCGACCGCTCTCTGACGCCCGCAAAGCCGGGAGCAAAGCGCAGGCGCCCCGGCCCGCTGGGCCGCCCACGCCCAGCGCCGCCCTGGCGCGCAGGCGCCACTCACCCCGCCCCCGGCAGACTCGCCCCGACCCCGCCCCTCCTGGTTGCTCTGGAGACGGTGGCCACTGGCGGGAGGTGCCCGAGCCCGAGCCCGGGGGTGGGAAGACGGTTGCGATGGATTGGGGGGGAGGGGAGGCGTTTTCTGCACTCGGGCGTTGTCCCCAGTGGCAGTGCCGGGACAGATGCGGCCAATAGGCATCCTGCCGAAACCCACCCGATGCACTTCGGGGAGCGCGTCCACTGCCAGGAAAACCTCCGGCGCTGGGGGAAGCGGGGTTCCAAAATGTATACAGCGAATGCCAGCAGGAGGCCACGGGGACCCGACGGAAGGGGTCGCCGACGTGGGTGGAGCCTGCTGGGTGGGGACTGGGCTAGGAGAGAAGCTCTGCTATGCTGTCCTGGACAGTTGTTCCCTCCTGTCTGTCTGGTGAAAAGCCAAGAGACGGAAGAAGCTCCAGGAACCAGAGAGCGGCTCCGGTGCCCAAAGTCAGAGCCAAAACTTCCACCGCTAGGGGCCACTGTTGGATAGGAATAGTTCCTTCCTGACACTTGCTGGAGGCCAGAGGGCTGAGTTCTACGGCAGGGGGAGGGGCAGGGCCCCTTGCAGAAGGGGCTGTGGGGGAAGGGGCCCGTGGGCCAGCTCTGGGGCTGCTTGGGAGAGCCCCCTCTCCATGCCATAGCTCACCTGGCCCAGGCCAAGGGTCTGGGTTGGGCCAGGCTGCCAGACCCGTCTGAAGAGGGGGTTTCCTCGCCAACCAAAGTCCCCGAGGCCTCCTCAAGCGGGGGCCTAGCTAGGGCCGGCCGGCGTTGCCCTGCAGGTCTCTCCCACGACGGCAATGGTCACAGACATGCTGTCTCCCATCGCCGTCACCTCCAGCTTATGTCAGGGGAACCCCGGCCTTTCCCACCGGTGGCCTGCGGGCTTCGGCCTGGGCTCCCGGCCAGGCCTGCAGAGGCCTGTCTCCCGGAGAGGACAGGCCCAGGGTCTTCCCTCTCCCTTGCCAATGACCTCTCTCTCTCTCTGCGTTTCTTTTCTGGGACGAGAGGGGCCCCAGAGCACCCCGACGACTCTGAGCAAGGAGCCTGCCCTTTCTCCTCTCGCCCTCCTTTTTGGGACCGTACCAACCAACGAGCGTTTCTCTCGGCTCTGGGGCCGCGGGATGCAAAACGAAACTGCTTACCTATTGGGTGGTGAGACACTTGCGTGGAAATCATTTCTGCTCACTTGAGGCAGGCACTGCGGTCAAGTGGGCTTACAGGTCCAGGTGTTCCATGGACCGGGTATATTCTAAGCGGCCATCGTGACCGTCTAAAGAGGACGACGTATGGGTTGTCTGGGCAGTGACTCGAGTCGTACCCATCCGTTTTGGGGGGAAAAAAAGGGAGAACCCATCATCTTCAGCACATTTCCCTCTGCCACAGCACGCCACGCAACCAGGTGATTTTCCTATTGATCGCCGTTCCAAGCTACCATAGCGGGCGATGCCGCAGGGATACTGTCCAGATTTCCAAACCAAAGCAGATAGGCCTTCTCGCCGAGGCGCAGCTGCCGGGTCGATATCAAGCCCCAGGCCCTGGTGCTCCTGAGGGCTGCGGGCACACCCAGGACTGCGCTGCTGATGGCAGGTGGCTCCGGGCCTCAGTGGCCTGCCAGTGGGCTCTACTCGGGAATCCGTGCTCTTGCACGGGGTACGGGGTGGGGGAGGGGAGTCGGTTGCAGGGGGGCCTCCCTACACATGCCTCTCCTTCTGTCACTTTGGGTGCGGCTGAGCCTGGCACTGGGTGCGTGCCCGCTCAGGAGACAGGCTTCTGCATGTCTCTGGACAGGCCCCGTGCCAGCTGGGACCTGAGCCCCAGCGCAGGTGCACCACCTGCGCTCAGGTTCGTTGGACCGGCCCAGGTCAGCTGAGAGGGAGGAGAACGTGGTCGTCACCACGGAGGGAAGCCAAAGTGCCGACACCTGCCAGCGGGAGAGCCGCATCCAACAGCCCTGTGGGATCTAAGCCCCCTCTCGCTCACATCCGCTGCCTCCGCCTGACCCCCTCCTTTCGGGGCGCCCAGACGGCGCCCGGGGTGGGGGCGGGGGAGGGGGAGGGGGAGGGGCAAGCGCTAGGCCTCCCGCGCCGCCGCCGACCGCTCTCTGACGCCCGCAAAGCCGGGAGCAAAGCGCAGGCGCCCCGGCCCGCTGGGCCGCCCACGCCCAGCGCCGCCCTGGCGCGCAGGCGCCACTCACCCCGCCCCCGGCAGACTCGCCCCGACCCCGCCCCTCCTGGTTGCTCTGGAGACGGTGGCCACTGGCGGGAGGTGCCCGAGCCCGAGCCCGGGGGTGGGAAGACGGTTGCGATGGATTGGGGGGGAGGGGAGGCGTTTTCTGCACTCGGGCGTTGTCCCCAGTGGCAGTGCCGGGACAGATGCGGCCAATAGGCATCCTGCCGAAACCCACCCGATGCACTTCGGGGAGCGCGTCCACTGCCAGGAAAACCTCCGGCGCTGGGGGAAGCGGGGTTCCAAAATGTATACAGCGAATGCCAGCAGGAGGCCACGGGGACCCGACGGAAGGGGTCGCCGACGTGGGTGGAGCCTGCTGGGTGGGGACTGGGCTAGGAGAGAAGCTCTGCTATGCTGTCCTGGACAGTTGTTCCCTCCTGTCTGTCTGGTGAAAAGCCAAGAGACGGAAGAAGCTCCAGGAACCAGAGAGCGGCTCCGGTGCCCAAAGTCAGAGCCAAAACTTCCACCGCTAGGGGCCACTGTTGGATAGGAATAGTTCCTTCCTGACACTTGCTGGAGGCCAGAGGGCTGAGTTCTACGGCAGGGGGAGGGGCAGGGCCCCTTGCAGAAGGGGCTGTGGGGGAAGGGGCCCGTGGGCCAGCTCTGGGGCTGCTTGGGAGAGCCCCCTCTCCATGCCATAGCTCACCTGGCCCAGGCCAAGGGTCTGGGTTGGGCCAGGCTGCCAGACCCGTCTGAAGAGGGGGTTTCCTCGCCAACCAAAGTCCCCGAGGCCTCCTCAAGCGGGGGCCTAGCTAGGGCCGGCCGGCGTTGCCCTGCAGGTCTCTCCCACGACGGCAATGGTCACAGACATGCTGTCTCCCATCGCCGTCACCTCCAGCTTATGTCAGGGGAACCCCGGCCTTTCCCACCGGTGGCCTGCGGGCTTCGGCCTGGGCTCCCGGCCAGGCCTGCAGAGGCCTGTCTCCCGGAGAGGACAGGCCCAGGGTCTTCCCTCTCCCTTGCCAATGACCTCTCTCTCTCTCTGCGTTTCTTTTCTGGGACGAGAGGGGCCCCAGAGCACCCCGACGACTCTGAGCAAGGAGCCTGCCCTTTCTCCTCTCGCCCTCCTTTTTGGGACCGTACCAACCAACGAGCGTTTCTCTCGGCTCTGGGGCCGCGGGATGCAAAACGAAACTGCTTACCTATTGGGTGGTGAGACACTTGCGTGGAAATCATTTCTGCTCACTTGAGGCAGGCACTGCGGTCAAGTGGGCTTACAGGTCCAGGTGTTCCATGGACCGGGTATATTCTAAGCGGCCATCGTGACCGTCTAAAGAGGACGACGTATGGGTTGTCTGGGCAGTGACTCGAGTCGTACCCATCCGTTTTGGGGGGAAAAAAAGGGAGAACCCATCATCTTCAGCACATTTCCCTCTGCCACAGCACGCCACGCAACCAGGTGATTTTCCTATTGATCGCCGTTCCAAGCTACCATAGCGGGCGATGCCGCAGGGATACTGTCCAGATTTCCAAACCAAAGCAGATAGGCCTTCTCGCCGAGGCGCAGCTGCCGGGTCGATATCAAGCCCCAGGCCCTGGTGCTCCTGAGGGCTGCGGGCACACCCAGGACTGCGCTGCTGATGGCAGGTGGCTCCGGGCCTCAGTGGCCTGCCAGTGGGCTCTACTCGGGAATCCGTGCTCTTGCACGGGGTACGGGGTGGGGGAGGGGAGTCGGTTGCAGGGGGGCCTCCCTACACATGCCTCTCCTTCTGTCACTTTGGGTGCGGCTGAGCCTGGCACTGGGTGCGTGCCCGCTCAGGAGACAGGCTTCTGCATGTCTCTGGACAGGCCCCGTGCCAGCTGGGACCTGAGCCCCAGCGCAGGTGCACCACCTGCGCTCAGGTTCGTTGGACCGGCCCAGGTCAGCTGAGAGGGAGGAGAACGTGGTCGTCACCGCGGAGGGAAGCCAAAGTGCCGACACCTGCCAGCGGGAGAGCCGCATCCAACAGCCCTGTGGGATCTAAGCCCCCTCTCGCTCACATCCGCTGCCTCCGCCTGACCCCCTCCTTTCGGGGCGCCCAGACGGCGCCCGGGGTGGGGGCGGGGGAGGGGGAGGGGGAGGGGCAAGCGCTAGGCCTCCCGCGCCGCCGCCGACCGCTCTCTGATGCCCGCAAAGCCGGGAGCAAAGCGCAGGCGCCCCGGCCCGCTGGGCCGCCCACGCCCAGCGCCGCCCTGGCGCGCAGGCGCCACTCACCCCGCCCCCGGCAGACTCGCCCCGACCCCGCCCCTCCTGGTTGCTCTGGAGACGGTGGCCACTGGCGGGAGGTGCCCGAGCCCGAGCCCGGGGGTGGGAAGACGGTTGCGATGGATTGGGGGGGAGGGGAGGCGTTTTCTGCACTCGGGCGTTGTCCCCAGTGGCAGTGCCGGGACAGATGCGGCCAATAGGCATCCTGCCGAAACCCACCCGATGCACTTCGGGGAGCGCGTCCACTGCCAGGAAAACCTCCGGCGCTGGGGGAAGCGGGGTTCCAAAATGTATACAGCGAATGCCAGCAGGAGGCCACGGGGACCCGACGGAAGGGGTCGCCGACGTGGGTGGAGCCTGCTGGGTGGGGACTGGGCTAGGAGAGAAGCTCTGCTATGCTGTCCTGGACAGTTGTTCCCTCCTGTCTGTCTGGTGAAAAGCCAAGAGACGGAAGAAGCTCCAGGAACCAGAGAGCGGCTCCGGTGCCCAAAGTCAGAGCCAAAACTTCCACCGCTAGGGGCCACTGTTGGATAGGAATAGTTCCTTCCTGACACTTGCTGGAGGCCAGAGGGCTGAGTTCTACGGCAGGGGGAGGGGCAGGGCCCCTTGCAGAAGGGGCTGTGGGGGAAGGGGCCCGTGGGCCAGCTCTGGGGCTGCTTGGGAGAGCCCCCTCTCCATGCCATAGCTCACCTGGCCCAGGCCAAGGGTCTGGGTTGGGCCAGGCTGCCAGACCCGTCTGAAGAGGGGGTTTCCTCGCCAACCAAAGTCCCCGAGGCCTCCTCAAGCGGGGGCCTAGCTAGGGCCGGCCGGCGTTGCCCTGCAGGTCTCTCCCACGACGGCAATGGTCACAGACATGCTGTCTCCCATCGCCGTCACCTCCAGCTTATGTCAGGGGAACCCCGGCCTTTCCCACCGGTGGCCTGCGGGCTTCGGCCTGGGCTCCCGGCCAGGCCTGCAGAGGCCTGTCTCCCGGAGAGGACAGGCCCAGGGTCTTCCCTCTCCCTTGCCAATGACCTCTCTCTCTCTCTGCGTTTCTTTTCTGGGACGAGAGGGGCCCCAGAGCACCCCGACGACTCTGAGCAAGGAGCCTGCCCTTTCTCCTCTCGCCCTCCTTTTTGGGACCGTACCAACCAACGAGCGTTTCTCTCGGCTCTGGGGCCGCGGGATGCAAAACGAAACTGCTTACCTATTGGGTGGTGAGACACTTGCGTGGAAATCATTTCTGCTCACTTGAGGCAGGCACTGCGGTCAAGTGGGCTTACAGGTCCAGGTGTTCCATGGACCGGGTATATTCTAAGCGGCCATCGTGACCGTCTAAAGAGGACGACGTATGGGTTGTCTGGGCAGTGACTCGAGTCGTACCCATCCGTTTTGGGGGGAAAAAAAGGGAGAACCCATCATCTTCAGCACATTTCCCTCTGCCACAGCACGCCACGCAACCAGGTGATTTTCCTATTGATCGCCGTTCCAAGCTACCATAGCGGGCGATGCCGCAGGGATACTGTCCAGATTTCCAAACCAAAGCAGATAGGCCTTCTCGCCGAGGCGCAGCTGCCGGGTCGATATCAAGCCCCAGGCCCTGGTGCTCCTGAGGGCTGCGGGCACACCCAGGACTGCGCTGCTGATGGCAGGTGGCTCCGGGCCTCAGTGGCCTGCCAGTGGGCTCTACTCGGGAATCCGTGCTCTTGCACGGGGTACGGGGTGGGGGAGGGGAGTCGGTTGCAGGGGGGCCTCCCTACACATGCCTCTCCTTCTGTCACTTTGGGTGCGGCTGAGCCTGGCACTGGGTGCGTGCCCGCTCAGGAGACAGGCTTCTGCATGTCTCTGGACAGGCCCCGTGCCAGCTGGGACCTGAGCCCCAGCGCAGGTGCACCACCTGCGCTCAGGTTCGTTGGACCGGCCCAGGTCAGCTGAGAGGGAGGAGAACGTGGTCGTCACCGCGGAGGGAAGCCAAAGTGCCGACACCTGCCAGCGGGAGAGCCGCATCCAACAGCCCTGTGGGATCTAAGCCCCCTCTCGCTCACATCCGCTGCCTCCGCCTGACCCCCTCCTTTCGGGGCGCCCAGACGGCGCCCGGGGTGGGGGCGGGGGAGGGGGAGGGGGAGGGGCAAGCGCTAGGCCTCCCGCGCCGCCGCCGACCGCTCTCTGATGCCCGCAAAGCCGGGAGCAAAGCGCAGGCGCCCCGGCCCGCTGGGCCGCCCACGCCCAGCGCCGCCCTGGCGCGCAGGCGCCACTCACCCCGCCCCCGGCAGACTCGCCCCGACCCCGCCCCTCCTGGTTGCTCTGGAGACGGTGGCCACTGGCGGGAGGTGCCCGAGCCCGAGCCCGGGGGTGGGAAGACGGTTGCGATGGATTGGGGGGGAGGGGAGGCGTTTTCTGCACTCGGGCGTTGTCCCCAGTGGCAGTGCCGGGACAGATGCGGCCAATAGGCATCCTGCCGAAACCCACCCGATGCACTTCGGGGAGCGCGTCCACTGCCAGGAAAACCTCCGGCGCTGGGGGAAGCGGGGTTCCAAAATGTATACAGCGAATGCCAGCAGGAGGCCACGGGGACCCGACGGAAGGGGTCGCCGACGTGGGTGGAGCCTGCTGGGTGGGGACTGGGCTAGGAGAGAAGCTCTGCTATGCTGTCCTGGACAGTTGTTCCCTCCTGTCTGTCTGGTGAAAAGCCAAGAGACGGAAGAAGCTCCAGGAACCAGAGAGCGGCTCCGGTGCCCAAAGTCAGAGCCAAAACTTCCACCGCTAGGGGCCACTGTTGGATAGGAATAGTTCCTTCCTGACACTTGCTGGAGGCCAGAGGGCTGAGTTCTACGGCAGGGGGAGGGGCAGGGCCCCTTGCAGAAGGGGCTGTGGGGGAAGGGGCCCGTGGGCCAGCTCTGGGGCTGCTTGGGAGAGCCCCCTCTCCATGCCATAGCTCACCTGGCCCAGGCCAAGGGTCTGGGTTGGGCCAGGCTGCCAGACCCGTCTGAAGAGGGGGTTTCCTCGCCAACCAAAGTCCCCGAGGCCTCCTCAAGCGGGGGCCTAGCTAGGGCCGGCCGGCGTTGCCCTGCAGGTCTCTCCCACGACGGCAATGGTCACAGACATGCTGTCTCCCATCGCCGTCACCTCCAGCTTATGTCAGGGGAACCCCGGCCTTTCCCACCGGTGGCCTGCGGGCTTCGGCCTGGGCTCCCGGCCAGGCCTGCAGAGGCCTGTCTCCCGGAGAGGACAGGCCCAGGGTCTTCCCTCTCCCTTGCCAATGACCTCTCTCTCTCTCTGCGTTTCTTTTCTGGGACGAGAGGGGCCCCAGAGCACCCCGACGACTCTGAGCAAGGAGCCTGCCCTTTCTCCTCTCGCCCTCCTTTTTGGGACCGTACCAACCAACGAGCGTTTCTCTCGGCTCTGGGGCCGCGGGATGCAAAACGAAACTGCTTACCTATTGGGTGGTGAGACACTTGCGTGGACATCATTTCTGCTCACTTGAGGCAGGCACTGCGGTCAAGTGGGCTTACAGGTCCAGGTGTTCCATGGACCGGGTATATTCTAAGCGGCCATCGTGACCGTCTAAAGAGGACGACGTATGGGTTGTCTGGGCAGTGACTCGAGTCGTACCCATCCGTTTTGGGGGGAAAAAAAGGGAGAACCCATCATCTTCAGCACATTTCCCTCTGCCACAGCACGCCACGCAACCAGGTGATTTTCCTATTGATCGCCGTTCCAAGCTACCATAGCGGGCGATGCCGCAGGGATACTGTCCAGATTTCCAAACCAAAGCAGATAGGCCTTCTCGCCGAGGCGCAGCTGCCGGGTCGATATCAAGCCCCAGGCCCTGGTGCTCCTGAGGGCTGCGGGCACACCCAGGACTGCGCTGCTGATGGCAGGTGGCTCCGGGCCTCAGTGGCCTGCCAGTGGGCTCTACTCGGGAATCCGTGCTCTTGCACGGGGTACGGGGTGGGGGAGGGGAGTCGGTTGCAGGGGGGCCTCCCTACACATGCCTCTCCTTCTGTCACTTTGGGTGCGGCTGAGCCTGGCACTGGGTGCGTGCCCGCTCAGGAGACAGGCTTCTGCATGTCTCTGGACAGGCCCCGTGCCAGCTGGGACCTGAGCCCCAGCGCAGGTGCACCACCTGCGCTCAGGTTCGTTGGACCGGCCCAGGTCAGCTGAGAGGGAGGAGAACGTGGTCGTCACCGCGGAGGGAAGCCAAAGTGCCGACACCTGCCAGCGGGAGAGCCGCATCCAACAGCCCTGTGGGATCTAAGCCCCCTCTCGCTCACATCCGCTGCCTCCGCCTGACCCCCTCCTTTCGGGGCGCCCAGACGGCGCCCGGGGTGGGGGCGGGGGAGGGGGAGGGGGAGGGGCAAGCGCTAGGCCTCCCGCGCCGCCGCCGACCGCTCTCTGATGCCCGCAAAGCCGGGAGCAAAGCGCAGGCGCCCCGGCCCGCTGGGCCGCCCACGCCCAGCGCCGCCCTGGCGCGCAGGCGCCACTCACCCCGCCCCCGGCAGACTCGCCCCGACCCCGCCCCTCCTGGTTGCTCTGGAGACGGTGGCCACTGGCGGGAGGTGCCCGAGCCCGAGCCCGGGGGTGGGAAGACGGTTGCGATGGATTGGGGGGGAGGGGAGGCGTTTTCTGCACTCGGGCGTTGTCCCCAGTGGCAGTGCCGGGACAGATGCGGCCAATAGGCATCCTGCCGAAACCCACCCGATGCACTTCGGGGAGCGCGTCCACTGCCAGGAAAACCTCCGGCGCTGGGGGAAGCGGGGTTCCAAAATGTATACAGCGAATGCCAGCAGGAGGCCACGGGGACCCGACGGAAGGGGTCGCCGACGTGGGTGGAGCCTGCTGGGTGGGGACTGGGCTAGGAGAGAAGCTCTGCTATGCTGTCCTGGACAGTTGTTCCCTCCTGTCTGTCTGGTGAAAAGCCAAGAGACGGAAGAAGCTCCAGGAACCAGAGAGCGGCTCCGGTGCCCAAAGTCAGAGCCAAAACTTCCACCGCTAGGGGCCACTGTTGGATAGGAATAGTTCCTTCCTGACACTTGCTGGAGGCCAGAGGGCTGAGTTCTACGGCAGGGGGAGGGGCAGGGCCCCTTGCAGAAGGGGCTGTGGGGGAAGGGGCCCGTGGGCCAGCTCTGGGGCTGCTTGGGAGAGCCCCCTCTCCATGCCATAGCTCACCTGGCCCAGGCCAAGGGTCTGGGTTGGGCCAGGCTGCCAGACCCGTCTGAAGAGGGGGTTTCCTCGCCAACCAAAGTCCCCGAGGCCTCCTCAAGCGGGGGCCTAGCTAGGGCCGGCCGGCGTTGCCCTGCAGGTCTCTCCCACGACGGCAATGGTCACAGACATGCTGTCTCCCATCGCCGTCACCTCCAGCTTATGTCAGGGGAACCCCGGCCTTTCCCACCGGTGGCCTGCGGGCTTCGGCCTGGGCTCCCGGCCAGGCCTGCAGAGGCCTGTCTCCCGGAGAGGACAGGCCCAGGGTCTTCCCTCTCCCTTGCCAATGACCTCTCTCTCTCTCTGCGTTTCTTTTCTGGGACGAGAGGGGCCCCAGAGCACCCCGACGACTCTGAGCAAGGAGCCTGCCCTTTCTCCTCTCGCCCTCCTTTTTGGGACCGTACCAACCAACGAGCGTTTCTCTCGGCTCTGGGGCCGCGGGATGCAAAACGAAACTGCTTACCTATTGGGTGGTGAGACACTTGCGTGGAAATCATTTCTGCTCACTTGAGGCAGGCACTGCGGTCAAGTGGGCTTACAGGTCCAGGTGTTCCATGGACCGGGTATATTCTAAGCGGCCATCGTGACCGTCTAAAGAGGACGACGTATGGGTGGTCTGGGCAGTGACTCGAGTCGTACCCATCCGTTTTGGGGGGAAAAAAAGGGAGAACCCATCATCTTCAGCACATTTCCCTCTGCCACAGCACGCCACGCAACCAGGTGATTTTCCTATTGATCGCCGTTCCAAGCTACCATAGCGGGCGATGCCGCAGGGATACTGTCCAGATTTCCAAACCAAAGCAGATAGGCCTTCTCGCCGAGGCGCAGCTGCCGGGTCGATATCAAGCCCCAGGCCCTGGTGCTCCTGAGGGCTGCGGGCACACCCAGGACTGCGCTGCTGATGGCAGGTGGCTCCGGGCCTCAGTGGCCTGCCAGTGGGCTCTACTCGGGAATCCGTGCTCTTGCACGGGGTAGGGGGTGGGGGAGGGGAGTCGGTTGCAGGGGGGCCTCCCTACACATGCCTCTCCTTCTGTCACTTTGGCTGCGGCTGAGCCTGGCACTGGGTGCGTGCCCGCTCAGGAGACAGGCTTCTGCATGTCTCTGGACAGGCCCCGTGCCAGCTGGGACCTGAGCCCCAGCGCAGGTGCACCACCTGCGCTCAGGTTCGTTGGACCGGCCCAGGTCAGCTGAGAGGGAGGGGAACGTGGTCGTCACCGCGGAGGGAAGCCAAAGTGCCGACACCTGCCAGCGGGAGAGCCGCATCCAACAGCCCTGTGGGATCTAAGCCCCCTCTCGCTCACATCCGCTGCCTCCGCCTGACCCCCTCCTTTCGGGGCGCCCAGACGGCGCCCGAGGTGGGGGGGGGGAGGGGGAGGGGGAGGGGCAAGCGCTAGGCCTCCCGCGCCGCCGCCGACCGCTCTCTGACGCCCGCAAAGCCGGGAGCAAAGCGCAGGCGCCCCGGCCCGCTGGGCCGCCCACGCCCAGCGCCGCCCTGGCGCGCAGGCGCCACTCACCCCGCCCCCGGCAGACTCGCCCCGACCCCGCCCCTCCTGGTTGCTCTGGAGACGGTGGCCACTGGCGGGAGGTGCCCGAGCCCGAGCCCGGGGGTGGGAAGACGGTTGCGATGGATTGGGGGGGAGGGGAGGCGTTTTCTGCACTCGGGAGTTGTCCCCAGTGGCAGTGCCGGGACAGATGCGGCCAATAGGCATCCTGCCGAAACCCACCCGATGCACTTCGGGGAGCGCGTCCACTGCCAGGAAAACCTCCGGCGCTGGGGGAAGCGGGGTTCCAAAATGTATACAGCGAATGCCAGCAGGAGGCCACGGGGACCCGACGGAAGGGGTCGCCGACGTGGGTGGAGCCTGCTGGGTGGGGACTGGGCTAGGAGAGAAGCTCTGCTATGCTGTCCTGGACAGTTGTTCCCTCCTGTCTGTCTGGTGAAAAGCCAAGAGACGGAAGAAGCTCCAGGAACCAGAGAGCGGCTCCGGTGCCCAAAGTCAGAGCCAAAACTTCCACCGCTAGGGGCCACTGTTGGATAGGAATAGTTCCTTCCTGACACTTGCTGGAGGCCAGAGGGCTGAGTTCTACGGCAGGGGGAGGGGCAGGGCCCCTTGCAGAAGGGGCTGTGGGGGAAGGGGCCCGTGGGCCAGCTCTGGGGCTGCTTCGGAGAGCCCCCTCTCCATGCCATAGCTCACCTGGCCCAGGCCAAGGGTCTGGGTTGGGCCAGGCTGCCAGACCCGTCTGAAGAGGGGGTTTCCTCGCCAACCAAAGTCCCCGAGGCCTCCTCAAGCGGGGGCCTAGCTAGGGCCGGCCGGCGTTGCCCTGCAGGTCTCTCCCACGACGGCAATGGTCACAGACATGCTGTCTCCCATCGCCGTCACCTCCAGCTTATGTCAGGGGAACCCCGGCCTTTCCCACCGGTGGCCTGCGGGCTTCGGCCTGGGCTCCCGGCCAGGCCTGCAGAGGCCTGTCTCCCGGAGAGGACAGGCCCAGGGTCTTCCCTCTCCCTTGCCAATGACCTCTCTCTCTCTCTGCGTTTCTTTTCTGGGACGAGAGGGGCCCCAGAGCACCCCGACGACTCTGAGCAAGGAGCCTGCCCTTTCTCCTCTCGCCCTCCTTTTTGGGACCGTACCAACCAACGAGCGTTTCTCTCGGCTCTGGGGCCGCGGGATGCAAAACGAAACTGCTTACCTATTGGGTGGTGAGACACTTGCGTGGAAATCATTTCTGCTCACTTGAGGCAGGCACTGCGGTCAAGTGGGCTTACAGGTCCAGGTGTTCCATGGACCGGGTATATTCTAAGCGGCCATCGTGACCGTCTAAAGAGGACGACGTATGGGTGGTCTGGGCAGTGACTCGAGTCGTACCCATCCGTTTTGGGGGGAAAAAAAGGGAGAACCCATCATCTTCAGCACATTTCCCTCTGCCACAGCACGCCACGCAACCAGGTGATTTTCCTATTGATCGCCGTTCCAAGCTACCATAGCGGGCGATGCCGCAGGGATACTGTCCAGATTTCCAAACCAAAGCAGATAGGCCTTCTCGCCGAGGCGCAGCTGCCGGGTCGATATCAAGCCCCAGGCCCTGGTGCTCCTGAGGGCTGCGGGCACACCCAGGACTACGCTGCTGATGGCAGGTGGCTCCGGGCCTCAGTGGCCTGCCAGTGGGCTCTACTCGGGAATCCGTGCTCTTGCACGGGGTACGGGGTGGGGGGGGGGAGTCGGTTGCAGGGGGGCCTCCCTACACATGCCTCTCCTTCTGTCACTTTGGCTGCGGCTGAGCCTGGCACTGGGTGCGTGCCCGCTCAGGAGACAGGCTTCTGCATGTCTCTGGACAGGCCCCGTGCCAGCTGGGACCTGAGCCCCAGCGCAGGTGCACCACCTGCGCTCAGGTTCGTTGGACCGGCCCAGGTCAGCTGAGAGGGAGGGGAACGTGGTCGTCACCCGCGGAGGGAAGCCAAGTGCCGACACCTGCCAGCGGGAGAGCCGCATCCAACAGCCCTGTGGGATCTAAGCCCCCTCTCGCTCACATCCGCTGCCTCCGCCTGACCCCCTCCTTTCGGGGCGCCCAGACGGCGCCCGGGGTGGGGGTGGGGGAGGGGGAGGGGGAGGGGCAAGCGCTAGGCCTCCCGCGCCGCCGCGACCGCCGCTCTCTGACGCCCGCAAAGCCGGGAGCAAAGCGCAGGCGCCCGGCCCGCTGGGCCGCCCACGCCCAGCGCCGCCCTGGCGCGCAGGCACCACTCACCCCCCCCCCGGCAGACTCGCCCTGACCCCGCCCCTCCTGGTTGCTCTGGAGACGGTGGCCACTGGCGGGAGGTGCCCGAGCCCGAGCCCGGGGGTGGGAAGACGTTGCGATGGATTGGGGGGAGGGGAGGCGTTTTTCTGCACTCGGGAGTTGTCCCCAGTGGCAGTGCCGGGACAGATGCGGCCAATAGGCATCCTGCCGAAACCCACCCGATGCACTTCGGGGAGCGCGTCCACTGCCAGGAAAACCTCCGGCGCTGGGGGAAGCGGGGTTCCAAATGTATACAGCGAATGCCAGCAGGAGGCCACGGGGACCCGACGGAAGGGGTCGCCGACGTGGGTGAGCCTGCTGGGTGGGGACTGGGCTAGGAGAGAAGCTCTGCTATGCTGTCCTGGACAGTTGTTCCCTCCTGTCTGTCCGGGTGAAAAGCCAAGAGACGGAAGAAGCTCCAGGAACCAGAGAGCGGCTCCGGTGCCCAAAGTCAGAGCCAAAACTTCCACCGCTAGGGGCCACTGTTGGATAGGAATAGTTCCTTCCTGACACTTGCTGGAGGCAGAGGGCTGAGTTCTACGGCAGGGGGAGGGGCAGGGCCCCTTGCAGAAGGGGCTGTGGGGGAAGGGGCCCGTGGGCCAGCTCTGGGGCTGCTTGGGAGAGCCCCCTCTCCATGCCATAGCTCACCTGGCCCAGGCCAAGGGTCTGGTTGGGCCAGGCTGCCAGACCCGTCTGAAGAGGGGGTTTCCTCGCCAACCAAAGTCCCCGAGGCCTCCTCAAGCGGGGGCCTAGCTAGGGCCGGCCGGCGTTGCCCTGCAGGTCTCTCCCACGACGGCAATGGTCACAGACATGCTGTCTCCCATCGCCGTCACCTCCAGCTTATGTCAGGGGAACCCCGCCTTTCCCACCGGTGGCCTGCGGGCTTCGGCCTGGGCTCCCGGCCAGGCCTGCAGAGGCCTGTCTCCCGGAGAGGACAGGCCCAGGGTCTTCCCTCTCCCTTGCCAATGACCTCTCTCTCTCTCTGCGTTTCTTTTCTGGGACGAGAGGGGCCCCAGAGCACCCCGACGACTCTGAGCAAGGAGCCTGCCCTTTCTCCTCTCGCCCTCCTTTTTGGGACCGTACCAACCAACGAGCGTTTCTCTCGGCTCTGGGGCCGCGGGATGCAAAACGAAACTGCTTACCTATTGGGTGGTGAGACACTTGCGTGGAAATCATTTCTGCTCACTTGAGGCAGGCACTGCGGTCAAGTGGGCTTACAGGTCCAGGTGTTCCATGGACCGGGTAGATTCTAAGCGGCCATCGTGACCGTCCAAAGCGGACGTATGGGTTGTCTGGGCATTGACTCGAGTCGTAACCATGCATTTTTGGGGGAAAAAAAGGGAGAACCCATCATCTTCAGCACATTTCCCTCTGCCACAGCACGCCAGGCGACCAGGGGATTTTCCTATTGATTGCCGTTCCAAGCTACCATAGCGGGCGATGCCGCAGGGATACGGTCCAGATTTCCCAACCAAAGCAGACAGGCTTCTCGCCGAGGCGCCGCTGCCTGGTCGATCAAGCCCCAGGCCCTGGTGCTCCTGAGGGCTGCGGGGACACCCAGGACTACGCTGCTGAAGCAGGTGGCTCCGGGCCTCAGTGCCCTGCCAGTGGGCTCTACTTGGGAATCCGTGCTCTTGCACGGGGTGTGGGTGGGGGGCGTCGGTTGCAGGGGGGCCTCCCTACACATGCCTCTTCTTCTGTCACTTTGGCTGCGGCTAAGCCTGGCACTGGGTGCGTGCATGCTCAGGAGACAGGCTTCTGCATGTCTCTGGACAGGCCCCGTGCCAGCTGGGACCTGAGCCCCAGCGCAGGTGCACCACCTGCGCTCAGGTTCGTTGGACCGGCCCAGGTCAGCTGAGAGGGAGGAGAACATGGTCGTCACCGCGGAGGGAAGCCAAAGTGCCGACACCTGCCAGCGGGAGAGCCGCCGCATCCAACAGCCCTGTGGGATCTAAGCCCCCTCTCGCTCCATCCGCTGCCTCCCGCCTCGCCTCACCCCCTCCTTTCGGGGCGCCCAGACAGGCGCCCGGGCTGGGGGTCGGGAGGGGGAGGGGCAAGCGCTAGGCCTCCCGCGCCGCCGTAGACGACCGCTCTCTGACGCCCGCAAAGCCGGGACCAAAGCGCAGGCGCCCCCGGCCCGCTGGGACGGCCACGCCCAGCGCCGCCCTGGCGCGCAGGCGCCACTCGCCCCGCCCCCGGCACACTCGCCCGACCCCGCCCCTCCTGAGAGGTTGCTCTGGAGACGGTGGCCACTGGCGGGAGGTGCCCCAGCCCGGAGTGGGAAGACAGTTGTGATGGATTGGGGGTGGGGGGTGGGTGGGGAGGGCGTTTTCTGCACTCGGGAGTTGTCCCCAGTGGCAGTGCCGGGACAGATGCGGCCAATAGGCATCCTGCCGAAACCCACCCGATGCCCTTTGGGGAGCGCGTCCACTGCCAGGAAAACCTCCAGCGCTGGGGGAAGCGGGGTCCAAAATGTATAGCACCGAATGCCAGCAGGAGGCCACGGGACGCGACGGAAGGGGTCGCCGACGTGGGTGGAGCCTGCTGGGTGGGGACTGGGCTAGGAGAGGAAGCTCTGCTATGCTGTCCTGGACAGTTGTTCCCTCCTGTCTGTCTGGTGAAAAGCCAAGAGACAGAAGAAGCCCCAGGAACGAGAGAGAGCGGCTCCGTTGCCCAAAGGCAGAGCCAAAACTTCCACCGCTAGGGGCCACTGTTGGATAGGAATAGTTCCTTCCTCACACTTGCTGGGGGCAGAGGGCTGAGTTCTAAGGCAGGGGGAGGGGCAGGGCCCCTCGCAGAAGGGGCTGTGGGGGAAGGGACCCCTGGCCGGATCTGGGCTGCTGGGAGAGCCCCCTCTCCATGCCATAGCTCACCTGGCCCAGGCCAAGGGTCTGGGTCGGGCCAGGCTGCAGACCCGTCTGAGAGGGGGTTTCCTCGCCAACCAAAGTCCCCGAGGCCTCCTCCAGCGGGGGCCTAGCTAGGGCCGGCCGGCGTTGCCCTGCAGGTCTCTCCCACGGCAATGGTCACAGACATGCTGTCTCCCATCGCCGTCACCTCCACCTTAGGTCAGGGGAACCCCGGCCTTTCCCACGGCGGCCTGCGGGCTTCGGCCTGGGCTCCGGCCAGGCCTGCAGAGGCCTGTCTCCCGGAGAGGACAGGCCCAGAGTCTTCCCTCTCCCTTGTCAACGACCTCTCTTCCCCTGCGTTTCTTTTCTGGGACCAGAGGGGCCCCAGAGCACCCCGACGACTCTGAGCAATGAGCCTGCCCTTTCTCCTCTCGCCCTCCTTTTTGGACCGTACCAACCAATGAGCGTTTCTCTCGGCTCTGGCGCCGCGGGACGCAAAACGAAACCGCTTACCTAGTGGGTGGTGAGACACTTGCGTGGAAATCATTTCTGCTCCCTGAGGCAGGCACTGCGGTCAAGTGGGCTTACAGGTCCAGGTGTTCCATGGACCGGGTAGATTCTAAGCGGCCATCGTGACCGTCCAAAGCGGACGTATGGGTTGTCTGGGCATTGACTCGAGTCGTAACCATGCATTTTTGGGGGGAAAAAAAGGGAGAACCCATCATCTTCAGCACATTTCCCTCTGCCACAGCACACCAGGCGACCAGGGGACTTTCCTATTGATTGCCGTTCCAAGCTACCATAGCGGGCGATGCCGCAGGGATACGGTCCAGATTTCCCAACCAAAGCAGACAGGCCTTCTCGCCGAGGCGCCGCTGCCTGGTCGATCAAGCCCCAGGCCCTGGTGCTCCTGAGGGCTGCGGGGACACCCAGACTACGCTGCTGATGGCAGGTGGCTCCGGGCCTCAGTGCCCTGCCAGTGGGCTCTACTTGGGAATCCGTGCTCTTGCACGGGGTGTGGGTGGGGGGCGTCGGTTGCAGGGGGGCCTCCCTACACATGCCTCTTCTTCTGTCACTTTGGCTGCGGCTGAGCCTGGCACTGGGTGCGTGCATGCTCAGGAGACAGGCTTCTGCATGTCTCTGGACAGGCCCCGTGCCAGCTGGGACCTGAGCCCCAGCGCAGGTGCACCACCTGCGCTCAGGTTCGTTGGACCGGCCCAGGTCAGCTGAGAGGGGAGGAGAACATGGTCGTCACCGCGGAGGGAAGCCAAAGTGCCGACACCTGCCAGCGGGGAGAGCCGCCGCATCCAACAGCCCTGTGGGATCTAAGCCCCCTCTCGCTCCATCCGCTGCCTCCGCCTCGCCTCACCCCCTCCTTTCGGGGCGCCCAGACAGGCGCCCGGGCTGGGGGTCGGGGAGGGGGAGGGGCAAGCGCTAGGCCTCCCGCGCCGCCGTAGACGACCGCTCTCTGACGCCCGCAAAGCCGGGACCAAAGCGCAGGCGCCCCGGCCCGCTGGACGGCCACGCCCAGCGCCGCCCTGGCGCGCAGGCGCCACTCGCCCCGCCCCCGGCACACTCGCCCCGACCCCGCCCCTCCTGAGAGGTTGCTCTGGAGACGGTGGCCACTGGCGGGAGGTGCCCCAGCCCGGGAGTGGGAAGACAGTTGTGATGGATTGGGGGTGGGGGGGTGGGGAGGCGTTTTCTGCACTCGGGAGTTGTCCCCAGTGGCAGTGCCGGGACAGATGCGGCAATAGGCATCCTGCCGAAACCCACCCGATGCCCTTCGGGGAGCGCGTCCACTGCCAGGAAAACCTCCAGCGCTGGGGGAAGCGGGGTTCCAAAATGTATACACCGAATGCCAGCAGGAGGCCACGGGGACGCGACGGAAGGGGTCGCCGACGTGGGGTGGAGCCTGCTGGGTGGGGACTGGGCTAGGAGAGAAGCTCTGCTATGCTGTCCTGGACAGTTGTTCCCTCCTGTCTGTCTGGTGAAAAGCCAAGAGACAGAAGAAGCCCCAGGAACGAGAGAGAGCGGCTCCGTTGCCCAAAGGCAGAGCCAAAACTTCCACCGCTAGGGGCCACTGTTGGATAGGAATAGTTCCTTCCTCACACTTGCTGGGGGGCAGAGGGCTGAGTTCTAAGGCAGGGGGAGGGGCAGGGCCCCTCGCAGAAGGGGCTGTGGGGGAAGGGACCCCTGGGCCGGATCTGGGGCTGCTGGGAGAGCCCCCTCTCCATGCCATAGCTCACCTGGCCCAGGCCAAGGGTCTGGGTCGGGCCAGGCTGCCAGACCCGTCTGAAGAGGGGGTTTCCTCGCCAACCAAAGTCCCGAGGCCTCCTCCAGCGGGGGCCTACCTAGGGCCGGCCGGCGTTGCCCTGCAGGTCTCTCCCACGGCAATGGTCACAGACATGCTGTCTCCCATCGCCGTCACCTCCACCTTAGGTCAGGGAACCCCGGCCTTTCCCACCGGCGGCCTGCGGGCTTCGGCCTGGCTCCCGGCCAGGCCTGCAGAGGCCTGTCTCCCGGAGAGGACAGGCCCAGAGTCTTCCCTCTCCCTTGTCAACGACCTCTCTTCCCCTGCGTTTCTTTTCTGGGACCAGAGGGGCCCCAGAGCACCCCGACGACTCTGAGCAATGAGCCTGCCCTTTCTCCTCTCGCCCTCCTTTTTGGGACCGTACCAACCAACGAGCGTTTCTCTCGGCTCTGGCGCCGCGGGACGCAAAACG
Organism: Dasypus novemcinctus; assembly: GCF_030445035.2. NCBI lineage: Eukaryota > Metazoa > Chordata > Mammalia > Cingulata > Dasypodidae > Dasypus > Dasypus novemcinctus. Next base: position 30,920 of record NW_026688565.1, read on the forward strand.
AAACCGCTTACCTAGTGGGTGGTGAGACACTTGCGTGGAAATCATTTCTGCTCACCTGAGGCAGGCACTGCGGTCAAGTGGGCTTACAGGTCCAGGTGTTCCATGGACCGGGTAGATTCTAAGCGGCCATCGTGACCGTCCAAAGCGGACGTATGGGTTGTCTGGGCATTGACTCGAGTCGTAACCATGCGTTTTTGGGGGGAAAAAAAGGGAGAACCCATCATCTTCAGCACATTTCCCTCTGCACAGCACGCCAGGCGACCAGGGGATTTTCCTATTGATTGCCGTTCCAAGCTACCATAGCGGGCGATGCCGCAGGGATACGGTCCAGATTTCCCAACCAAAGCAGACAGGCCTTCTCGCCGAGGCGCCGCTGCCTGGTCGATCAAGCCCCAGGCCCTGGTGCTCCTGAGGGCTGCGGGGACACCCAGGACTACGCTGCTGATGGCAGGTGGCTCCGGGCCTCAGTGCCCTGCCAGTGGGCTCTACTTGGGAATCCGTGCTCTTGCACGGGGTGTGGGTGGGGGGCGTCGGTTGCAGGGGGCCTCCCTACACATGCCTCTTCTTCTGTCACTTTGGCTGCGGCTGAGCCTGGCACTGGGTGCGTGCATGCTCAGGAGACAGGCTTCTGCATGTCTCTGGACAGGCCCCGTGCCAGCTGGGACCTGAGCCCCAGCGCAGGTGCACCACCTGCGCTCAGGTTCGTTGGACCGGCCCAGGTCAGCTGAGAGGGAGGAGAACATGGTCGTCACCGCGGAGGGAAGCCAAAGTGCCGACACCTGCCAGCGGGAGAGCCGCATCCAACAGCCCTGTGGGATCTAAGCCCCCTCTCGCTCCATCCGCTGCCTCCGCCTCGCCTCACCCCCTCCTTTCGGGGCGCCCAGACAGGCGCCCGGGCTGGGGGTCGGGGAGGGGAGGGGCAAGCGCTAGGCCTCCCGCGCCGCCGTAGACGACCGCTCTCTGACGCCCGCAAAGCCGGGACCAAAGCGCAGGCGCCCCGGCCCGCTGGGACGGCCACGCCCAGCGCCGCCCTGGCGCGCAGGCGCCACTCGCCCCGCCCCCGGCACACTCGCCCCGACCCCGCCCCTCCTGAGAGGTTGCTCTGGAGACGGTGGCCACTGGGCGGGAGGTGCCCAGCCCGGGAGTGGGAAGACAGTTGTGATGGATTGGGGGTGGGGGGTGGGGAGGCGTTTTCTGCACTCGGGAGTTGTCCCCAGTGCAGTGCCGGGACAGATGCGGCCAATAGGCATCCTGCCGAAACCCACCCGATGCCCTTCGGGGAGCGCGTCCACTGCCAGGAAAAACCTCCAGCGCTGGGGGAAGCGGGGTTCCAAAATGTATACACCGAATGCCAGCAGGAGGCCACGGGGACGCGACGGAAGGGGTCGCCGACGTGGGTGGAGCCTGCTGGGTGGGGACTGGGCCTAGGAGAGAAGCTCTGCTATGCTGTCCTGGACAGTTGTTCCCTCCTGTCTGTCTGGTGAAAAGCCAAGAGACAGAAGAAGCCCCAGGAACGAGAGAGAGCGGCTCCGTTGCCCAAAGGCAGAGCCAAAACTTCCACCGCTAGGGGCCACTGTTGGATAGGAAAGTTCCTTCCTCACACTTGCTGGGGGGCAGAGGGCTGAGTTCTAAGGCAGGGGGAGGGGCAGGGCCCCTCGCAGAAGGGGCTGTGGGGGAAGGGACCCCTGGGCCGGATCTGGGGCTGCTGGGAGAGCCCCCTCTCCATGCCATAGCTCACCTGGCCCAGGCCAAGGGTCTGGGTCGGGCCAGGCTGCCAGACCCGTCTGAAGAGGGGGTTTCCTCGCCAACCAAAGTCCCCGAGGCCTCCTCCAGCGGGGGCCTACCTAGGGCCGGCCGGCATTGCCCTGCAGGTCTCTCCACGGCAATGGTCACAGACATGCTGTCTCCCATCGCCGTCACCTCCACCTTAGGTCAGGGGAACCCCGGCCTTTCCCACCGGCGGCCTGCGGGCTTCGGCCTGGGCTCCTGGCCAGGCCTGCAGAGGCCTGTCTCCCGGAGAGGACAGGCCCAGAGTCTTCCCTCTCCCTTGTCAACGACCTCTCTTCCCCTGCGTTTCTTTTCTGGGACCAGAGGGGCCCCAGAGCACCCCGACGACTCTGAGCAATGAGCCTGCCCTTTCTCCTCTCGCCCTCCTTTTTGGGACCGTACAACCAACGAGCGTTTCTCTCGCTCTGGCGCCGCGGGACGCAAACGAAACCGCTTACCTAGTGGGTGGTGAGACACTTGCGTGAAAATCATTTCTGCTCACCTGAGGCAGGCACTGCGGTCAAGTGGGCTTACAGGTCCAGGTGTTCCATGGACCGGGTAGATTTCTAAGCGGCCATCGTGACCGTCCAAAGCGGACGTATGGGTTGTCTGGGCATTGACTCGAGTCGTAACCATGCGTTTTTGGGGGGAAAAAAGGGAGAACCCATCATCTTCAGCACATTTCCCTCTGCCACAGCACGCCAGGCGACCAGGGGATTTTCCTATTGATTGCCGTTCCAAGCTACCATAGCGGGGCGATGCCGCAGGGATACGGTCCAGATTTCCCAACCAAAGCAGACAGGCCTTCTCGCCGAGGCGCCGCTGCCTGGTCGATCAAGCCCCAGGCCCTGGTGCTCCTGAGGGCTGCGGGGACACCCAGGACTACGCTGCTGATGGCAGGTGGCTCCGGGCCTCAGTGCCCTGCCAGTGGGCTCTACTTGGGAATCCGTGCTCTTGCACGGGGTGTGGGTGGGGGGCGTCGGTTGCAGGGGGGCCTCCCTACACATGCCTCTTCTTCTGTCACTTTGGCTGCGGCTGAGCCTGGCACTGGGTGCGTGCATGCTCAGGAGACAGGCTTCTGCATGTCTCTGGACAGGCCCCGTGCCAGCTGGGACCTGAGCCCCAGCGCAGGTGCACCACCTGCGCTCAGGTTCGTTGGACCGGCCCAGGTCAGCTGAGAGGGAGGAGAACATGGTCGTCACCGCGGAGGAAGCCAAAGTGCCGACACCTGCCAGCGGGAGAGCCGCCGCATCCAACAGCCCTGTGGGATCTAAGCCCCTCTCGCTCCATCCGCTGCCTCCGCCTCGCCTCACCCCCTCCTTTCGGGGCGCCCAGACAGGCGCCCGGGCTGGGGTCGGGGAGGGGGAGGGGCAAGCGCTAGGCCTCCCGCGCCGCCGTAGACGACCGCTCTCTGACGCCCGCAAAGCGGGACCAAAGCGCAGGCGCCCCGGCCCGCTGGACGGCCACGCCCAGCGCCGCCCTGGCGCGCAGGCGCCACTCGCCCCCGCCCCCGGCACACTCGCCCCGACCCCGCCCTCCTGAGAGGTTGCTCTGGAGACGGTGGCCACTGGCGGGAGGTGCCCCAGCCCGGGAGTGGGAAGACAGTTGTGATGGATTGGGGGTGGGGGGTGGGGAGGCGTTTTCTGCACTCGGGAGTTGTCCCAGTGGCAGTGCCGGGACAGATGCGGCCAATAGGCATCCTGCCGAAACCCACCCGATGCCCTTCGGGGAGCGCGTCCACTGCCAGGAAAACCTCCAGCGCTGGGGGAAGCGGGGTTCCAAAATGTATACACCGAATGCCAGCAGGAGGCCACGGGGACGCGACGGAAGGGGTCGCCGACGTGGGTGGAGCCTGCTGGTGGGGACTGGGCTAGGAGAGAAGCTCTGCTATGCTGTCCTGGACAGTTGTTCCCTCCTGTCTGTCTGGTGAAAAGCCAAGAGACAGAAGAAGCCCCAGGAACGAGAGAGAGCGGCTCCGTTGCCCAAAGGCAGAGCCAAAACTTCCACCGCTAGGGGCCACTGTTGGATAGGAATAGTTCCTTCCTCACACTTGCTGGGGGGCAGAGGGCTGAGTTCTAAGGCAGGGGGAGGGGCAGGGCCCCTCGCAGAAGGGGCTGTGGGGGAAGGGACCCCTGGCCGGATCTGGGGCTGCTGGGAGAGCCCCCTCTCCATGCCATAGCTCACCTGGCCCAGGCCAAGGGTCTGGGTCGGGCCAGGCTGCCAGACCCGTCTGAAGAGGGGGTTTCCTCGCCAACCAAAGTCCCCGAGGCCTCCTCCAGCGGGGGCCTACCTAGGGCCGGCCGGCGTTGCCCTGCAGGTCTCTCCCACGGCAATGGTCACAGACATGCTGTCTCCCATCGCCGTCACCTCCACCTTAGGTCAGGGGAACCCCGGCCTTTCCCACCGGCGGCCTGCGGGCTTCGGCCTGGGCTCCGGCCAGGCCTGCAGAGGCCTGTCTCCCGGAGAGGACAGGCCCAGAGTCTTCCCTCTCCCTTGTCAACGACCTCTCTTCCCTGCGTTTCTTTTCTGGGACCAGAGGGGCCCCAGAGCACCCCGACGACTCTGAGCAATGAGCCTGCCCTTTCTCCTCTTCGCCCTCCTTTTTGGGACCGTACCAACCAACGAGCGTTTCTCTCGGCTCTGGCGCCGCGGACGCAAAACGAAACCGCTTACCTAGTGGGTGGTGAGACACTTGCGTGGAAATCATTTCTGCTCACCTGAGGCAGGCACTGCGGTCAAGTGGGCTTACAGGTCCAGGTGTTCCATGGACCGGGTAGATTCTAAGCGGCCATCGTGACCGTCCAAAGCGGACGTATGGGTTGTCTGGGCATTGACTCGAGTCGTAACCATGCGTTTTTGGGGGGAAAAAAAGGGAGAACCCATCATCTTCAGCACATTTCCCTCTGCCACAGCACGCCAGGCGACCAGGGGATTTTCCTATTGATTGCCGTTCCAAGCTACCATAGCGGGCAATGCCGCAGGGATACGGTCCAGATTTCCCAACCAAAGCAGACAGGCCTTCTCGCCGAGGCGCCGCTGCCTGTCGATCAAGCCCCAGGCCCTGGTGCTCCTGAGGGCTGCGGGGACACCCAGGACTACGCTGCTGATGGCAGGTGGCTCCGGGCCTCAGTGCCCTGCCAGTGGGCTCTACTTGGAATCCGTGCTCTTGCACGGGGTGTGGGTGGGGGGCGTC
>NW_026688566.1:0-35683 GCF_030445035.2 Dasypus novemcinctus
TGCTCTGGGGCCCCTCTCGTCCCAGAAAAGAAACGCAGAGAAAGAGAGGTCATTGACAAGGGAGAGGGAAGACTCTGGGCCTGTCCTCTCCGGGAGACAGGCCTCTGCAGGCCTGGCCAGGAGCCCAGGCCGGAGCCCGCAGGCCACCGGTGGGAAAGGCCGGGGTTCCCCTGACAGAAGCTGGAGGTGACGGCGATGGGAGACAGCATGTCTGTGACCATTGCCGTGGGAGAGACCTGCAGGGCAACGCCGGCCGGCCCTAGCTAGGCCCCCGCTTGAGGAGGCCTCGGGGACTTTGGTTGGCGAGGAAACCCCCGTCTTCAGACGGGTCTGGCAGCCTGGCCCAACCCAGACCCTTGGCCTGGGCCAGGTGAGCTATGGCATGGAGAGGGGGCTCTCCCAGCAGCCCCAGATCTGGCCCAGGGGTCCCTTCCCCCACAGCCCCTTCTGCAAGGGGCCCTGCCCCTCCCCCTGCCTTAGAACTCAGCCCTCTGCCCCCCAGCAAGTGTCAGGAAGGAACTCTTCCTATCCAACAGTGGCCCCTAGCGGTGGAAGCTTTGCCTCTGACTTTGGGCACCGGAGCCGCTCTCTTGTTCCTGGAGCTTCTTCTGTCTCTTGGCTTTTCACCAGACAGACAGGAGGGAACAACTGTCCAGGACAGCATAGCAGAGCTTCTCTCCTAGCCCAGTCCCCACCCAGCAGGCTCCGCCCACGTCGGCGACCCCTTCCGTCGCGTCCCCGTGGCCTCCTGCTGGCATTCGGTGTATACATTTTGGAACCCCGCTTCCCCCGGCGCTGGAGGTTTTCCTGGCAGTGGACGCGCTCCCCGAAGTGCATCGGGTGGGTTTCGGCAGGATGCCTATTGGCCGCATCTGTCCCGGCACTGCCACTGGGGACAACTCCCGAGTGCAGAAAACGCCTCCCCTCCCCCCCCCAATCCATCACAACTGTCTTCCCACTCCCGGGCTTGGGCACCTCCCGCCAGTGGCCACCGTCTCCAGAGCAACCAGGAGGGGCGGGGTCGGGGCGAGTCTGCCGGGGGCGGGGTGAGTGGCGCCTGCGCGCCAGGGCGGCGCTGGGCGTGGCCGGCCCAGCGGGCCGGGGCGCCTGCGCATTTGTCCCGGCTTTGCGGGCGTCAGAGAGCGGGGTACGGCGGCGCGGGAGGCCTAGCGCTTGGCCCTCCCACTCCCCCACCCCCACCCCGGGCGCCGTCTGGGCGCCCCGAAAGGAGGGGGTCAGGCGGAGGCAGCGGACGGAGCGAGAGGGGCCTTAGATCCCACAGGGCTGTTGGATGCGGCTCTCCCGCTGGCAGGTGTCGGCACTTTTGCTTCCCTCCGCGGTGAGGACCACGTTCTCCTCCCTCTCAGCTGACCTGGGCCGGTCCAACGAACCTGAGCGCAGGTGGTGCACCTGCGCTGGGGCTCAGGTCCCAACCGGCACGGGGCCTGTCCAGAGACATGCAGAAGCCTGTCTCCTGAGCATGCACGCACCCAGTGCCAGGCTCAGCCGCAGCCAAAGTGACAGAAGAAGAGGCATGTGTAGGGAGGCCCCCCTGCAAGCGACTCCCCCCCCACACACACACACCCCGTGCAAGAGCACGGATTCCCAAGTAGAGCCCACTGGCAGGCCACTGAGGCCCGGAGCCACCTGCCATCAGCAGCGCAGTCCTGGGTGTCCCCGCAGCCCTCAGGAGCACCAGGGCCTGGGGCTCGATCGACCAGGCAGCTGCGCCTCGGCGAGAAGGCCTATCGGCTTTGGTTTGGAAATCTGGACAGTATCCCCGCGGCATTGCCCGCTCTGGTAGCTTGGAACGGCAATCAATAGGAAAATCACCTGGTTTCGTGGCGTGCTGTGGCAGAGGGAAATGTGCTGAAGATGATGGGTTCTCCCTTTTTTTCCCCCACAAACGGATGGGTACGACTCGAGTCAATGCCCAGACAACCCATACGTCCGCTTTGGACGGTCACGATGGCCGCTTAGAATATACCCGGTCCATGGAACACCTGGACCTGTGAGCCCACTTGACCGCAGCGCCTGCCTCAAGTGAGCAGAAATGATTTCCACGCAAGTGAGTCACCACCCAATAGGTAAGCAGTTTCGTTTTGCGTCCCGCAGCCCCAGAGCCAAGAGAAACACTCGTTGGTTGGTACGGTCCCAAAAAGGAGGGCGAGAGGAGAAAGGGCAGGCTCCTTGCTCAGAGTCGTCGGGGTGCTCTGGGGCCCCTCTCGTCCCAGAAAAGAAACGCAGAGAAAGAGAGGTCATTGACAAGGGAGAGGGAAGACTCTGGGCCTGTCCTCTCCGGGAGACAGGCCTCTGCAGGCCTGGCCGGGAGCCCAGGCCGGAGCCCGCAGGCCACCGGTGGGAAAGGCCGGGGTTCCCCTGACAGAAGCTGGAGGTGACGGCGATGGGAGACAGCATGTCTGTGACCATTGCCGTGGGAGAGACCTGCAGGGCAACGCCGGCCGGCCCTAGCTAGGCCCCCGCTTGAGGAGGCCTCGGGGACTTTGGTTGGCGAGGAAACCCCCGTCTTCAGACGGGTCTGGCAGCCTGGCCCAACCCAGACCCTTGGCCTGGGCCAGGTGAGCTATGGCATGGAGAGGGGGCTCTCCCAGCAGCCCCAGATCTGGCCCAGGGGTCCCTTCCCCCACAGCCCCTTCTGCAAGGGGCCCTGCCCCTCCCCCTGCCTTAGAACTCAGCCCTCTGCCCCCCAGCAAGTGTCAGCAAGGAACTCTTCCTATCCAACAGTGGCCCCTAGCGGTGGAAGCTTTGCCTCTGACTTTGGGCACCGGAGCCGCTCTCTTGTTCCTGGAGCTTCTTCTGTCTCTTGGCTTTTCACCAGACAGACAGGAGGGAACAACTGTCCAGGACAGCATAGCAGAGCTTCTCTCCTAGCCCAGTCCCCACCCAGCAGGCTCCGCCCACGTCGGCGACCCCTTCCGTCGCGTCCCCGTGGCCTCCTGCTGGCATTCGGTGTATACATTTTGGAACCCCGCTTCCCCCGGCGCTGGAGGTTTTCCTGGCAGTGGACGCGCTCCCCGAAGTGCATCAGGTGGGTTTGGGCAGGATGCCTATTGGCCGCATCTGTCCCGGCACTGCCACTGGGGACAACTCCCGAGTGCAGAAAACGCCTCCCCTCCCCCCCCCAATCCATCACAACTGTCTTCCACTCCCGGGCTTGGGCACCTCCCGCCAGTGGCCACCGTCTCCAGAGCAACCAGGAGGGGCGGGGTCGGGGCGAGTCTGCCGGGGGCGGGGTGAGTGGCGCCTGCGCGCCAGGGCGGCGCTGGGCGTGGCCGGCCCAGCGGGCCGGGGCGCCTGCGCATTTGTCCCGGCTTTGCGGGCGTCAGAGAGCGGGGTACGGCGGCGCGGGAGGCCTAGCGCTTGGCCCTCCCACTCCCCCACCCCCACCCCGGGCGCCGTCTGGGCGCCCCGAAAGGAGGGGGTCAGGCGGAGGCAGCGGACGGAGCGAGAGGGGCCTTAGATCCCACAGGGCTGTTGGATGCGGCTCTCCCGCTGGCAGGTGTCGGCACTTTTGCTTCCCTCCGCGGTGAGGACCACGTTCTCCTCCCTCTCAGCTGACCTGGGCCGGTCCAACGAACCTGAGCGCAGGTGGTGCACCTGCGCTGGGGCTCAGGTCCCAACCGGCACGGGGCCTGTCCAGAGACATGCAGAAGCCTGTCTCCTGAGCATGCACGCACCCAGTGCCAGGCTCAGCCGCAGCCAAAGTGACAGAAGAAGAGGCATGTGTAGGGAGGCCCCCCTGCAAGCGACTCCCCCCCCACACACACACACCCCGTGCAAGAGCACGGATTCCCAAGTAGAGCCCACTGGCAGGCCACTGAGGCCCGGAGCCACCTGCCATCAGCAGCGCAGTCCTGGGTGTCCCCGCAGCCCTCAGGAGCACCAGGGCCTGGGGCTCGATCGACCAGGCAGCTGCGCCTCGGCGAGAAGGCCTATCGGCTTTGGTTTGGAAATCTGGACAGTATCCCCGCGGCATTGCCCGCTCTGGTAGCTTGGAACGGCAATCAATAGGAAAATCACCTGGTTTCGTGGCGTGCTGTGGCAGAGGGAAATGTGCTGAAGATGATGGGTTCTCCCTTTTTTTCCCCCACAAACGGATGGTACGACTCGAGTCAATGCCCAGACAACCCATACGTCCGCTTTGGACGGTCACGATGGCCGCTTAGAATATACCCGGTCCATGGAACACCTGGACCTGTGAGCCCACTTGACCGCAGCGCCTGCCTCAAGTGAGCAGAAATGATTTCCACGCAAGTGAGTCACCACCCAATAGGTAAGCAGTTTCGTTTTGCGTCCCGCAGCCCCAGAGCCAAGAGAAACACTCGTTGGTTGGTACGGTCCCAAAAAGGAGGGCGAGAGGAGAAAGGGCAGGCTCCTTGCTCAGAGTCGTCGGGGTGCTCTGGGGCCCCTCTCGTCCCAGAAAAGAAACGCAGAGAAAGAGAGGTCATTGACAAGGGAGAGGGAAGACTCTGGGCCTGTCCTCTCCGGGAGACAGGCCTCTGCAGGCCTGGCCGGGAGCCCAGGCCGGAGCCCGCAGGCCACCGGTGGGAAAGGCCGGGGTTCCCCTGACAGAAGCTGGAGGTGACGGCGATGGGAGACAGCATGTCTGTGACCATTGCCGTGGGAGAGACCTGCAGGGCAACGCCGGCCGGCCCTAGCTAGGCCCCCGCTTGAGGAGGCCTCGGGGACTTTGGTTGGCGAGGAAACCCCCGTCTTCAGACGGGTCTGGCAGCCTGGCCCAACCCAGACCCTTGGCCTGGGCCAGGTGAGCTATGGCATGGAGAGGGGGCTCTCCCAGCAGCCCCAGATCTGGCCCAGGGGTCCCTTCCCCCACAGCCCCTTCTGCAAGGGGCCCTGCCCCTCCCCCTGCCTTAGAACTCAGCCCTCTGCCCCCCAGCAAGTGTCAGCAAGGAACTCTTCCTACCCAACAGTGGCCCCTAGCGGTGGAAGCTTTGCCTCTGACTTTGGGCACCGGAGCCGCTCTCTTGTTCCTGGAGCTTCTTCTGTCTCTTGGCTTTTCACCAGACAGACAGGAGGGAACAACTGTCCAGGACAGCATAGCAGAGCTTCTCTCCTAGCCCAGTCCCCACCCAGCAGGCTCCGCCCACGTCGGCGACCCCTTCCGTCGCGTCCCCGTGGCCTCCTGCTGGCATTCGGTGTATACATTTTGGAACCCCGCTTCCCCCGGCGCTGGAGGTTTTCCTGGCAGTGGACGCGCTCCCCGAAGTGCATCGGGTGGGTTTCGGCAGGATGCCTATTGGCCGCATCTGTCCCGGCACTGCCACTGGGGACAACTCCCGAGTGCAGAAAACGCCTCCCCTCCCCCCCCCAATCCATCACAACTGTCTTCCCACTCCCGGGCTTGGGCACCTCCCGCCAGTGGCCACCGTCTCCAGAGCAACCAGGAGGGGCGGGGTCGGGGCGAGTCTGCCGGGGGCGGGGTGAGTGGCGCCTGCGCGCCAGGGCGGTGCTGGGCGTGGCCGGCCCAGCGGGCCGGGGCGCCTGCGCATTTGTCCCGGCTTTGCGGGCGTCAGAGAGCGGGGTACGGCGGCGCGGGAGGCCTAGCGCTTGGCCCTCCCCCTCCCCCACCCCCATCCCCGGGTGCCGTCTGGGCGCCCCGAAAGGAGGGGGTCCGGCGGAGGCAGCGGACGGAGCGAGAGGGGGCTTAGATCCCACAGGGCTGTTGGATGCGGCTCTCCCGCTGGCAGGTGTCGGCACTTTTGCTTCCCTCCGCGGTGAGGACCTCGTTCTCCTCCGTCTCAGCTGACCTGGGCCGGTCCAACGAACCTGAGCGCAGGTGGTGCACCTGCGCTGGGGCTCAGGTCCCAACCGGCACGGGGCCTGTCCAGAGACATGCAGAAGCCTGTCTCCTGAGCATGCACGCACCCAGTGCCAGGCTCAGCCGCAGCCAAAGTGACAGAAGAAGAGGCATGTGTAGGGAGGCCCCCCTGCAAGCGACTCCCCCCCCACACACACACACCCCGTGCAAGAGCACGCATTCCCAAGTAGAGCCCACTGGCAGGCCACTGAGGCCCGGAGCCACCTGCCATCAGCAGCGCAGTCCTGGGTGTCCCCGCAGCCCTCAGGAGCACCAGGGCCTGGGGCTCGATCGACCAGGCAGCTGCGCCTCGGCGAGAAGGCCTATCGGCTTTGGTTTGGAAATCTGGACAGTATCCCCGCGGCATTGCCCGCTCTGGTAGCTTGGAACGGCAATCAATAGGAAAATCACCTGGTTTCGTGGCGTGCTGTGGCAGAGGGAAATGTGCTGAAGATGATGGGTTCTCCCTTCTTTTCCCCCACAAACGGATGGGTACGACTCGAGTCAATGCCCAGACAACCCATACGTCCGCTTTGGACGGTCACGATGGCCGCTTAGAATATACCCGGTCCATGGAACACCTGGGCCTGTGAGCCCACTTGACCGCAGCGCCTGCCTCAAGTGAGCAGAAATGATTTCCACGCAAGTGAGTCACCACCCAATAGGTAAGCAGTTTCGTTTTGCGTCCCGCAGCCCCAGAGCCAAGAGAAACACTCGTTGGTTGGTACGGTCCCAAAAAGGAGGGCGAGAGGAGAAAGGGCAGGCTCCTTGCTCAGAGTCGTCGGGGTGCTCTGGGGCCCCTCTCGTCCCAGAAAAGAAACGCAGAGAAAGAGAGGTCATTGACAAGGGAGAGGGAAGACTCTGGGCCTGTCCTCTCCGGGAGACAGGCCTCTGCAGGCCTGGCCGGGAGCCCAGGCCGGAGCCCGCAGGCCACCGGTGGGAAAGGCCGGGGTTCCCCTGACAGAAGCTGGAGGTGACGGCGTTGGGAGACAGCATGTCTGTGACCATTGCCGTGGGAGAGACCTGCAGGGCAACGCCGGCCGGCCCTAGCTAGGCCCCCGCTTGAGGAGGCCTCGGGGACTTTGGTTGGCGAGGAAACCCCCGTCTTCAGACGGGTCTGGCAGCCTGGCCCAACCCAGACCCTTGGCCTGGGCCAGGTGAGCTATGGCATGGAGAGGGGGCTCTCCCAGCAGCCCCAGATCTGGCCCAGGGGTCCCTTCCCCCACAGCCCCTTCTGCAAGGGGCCCTGCCCCTCCCCCTGCCTTAGAACTCAGCCCTCTGCCCCCCAGCAAGTGTCAGCAAGGAACTCTTCCTATCCAACAGTGGCCCCTAGCGGTGGAAGCTTTGCCTCTGACTTTGGGCACCGGAGCCGCTCTCTTGTTCCTGGAGCTTCTTCTGTCTCTTGGCTTTTCACCAGACAGACAGGAGGGAACAACTGTCCAGGACAGCATAGCAGAGCTTCTCTCCTAGCCCAGTCCCCACCCAGCAGGCTCCGCCCACGTCGGCGACCCCTTCCGTCGCGTCCCCGTGGCCTCCTGCTGGCATTCGGTGTATACATTTTGGAACCCCGCTTCCCCCGGCGCTGGAGGTTTTCCTGGCAGTGGATGCGCTCCCCGAAGTGCATCGGGTGGGTTTGGGCAGGATGCCTATTGGCCGCATCTGTCCCGGCACTGCCACTGGGGACAACTCCCGAGTGCAGAAAACGCCTCCCCTCCCCCCCCCAATCCATCACAACTGTCTTCCCACTCCCGGGCTTGGGCACCTCCCGCCAGTGGCCACCGTCTCCAGAGCAACCAGGAGGGGCGGGGTCGGGGCGAGTCTGCCGGGGGCGGGGTGAGTGGCGCCTGCGCGCCAGGGCGGTGCTGGGCGTGGCCGGCCCAGCGGGCCGGGGCGCCTGCGCATTTGTCCCGGCTTTGCGGGCGTCAGAGAGCGGGGGTACGGCGGCGCGGGAGGCCTAGCGCTTGGCCCTCCCCCTCCCCCACCCCCACCCCGGGCGCCGTCTGGGCGCCCCGAAAGGAGGGGGTCAGGCGGAGGCAGCGGACGGAGCGAGAGGGGGCTTAGATCCCACAGGGCTGTTGGATGCGGCTCTCCCGCTGGCAGGTGTCGGCACTTTTGCTTCCCTCCGCGGTGAGGACCACGTTCTCCTCCCTCTCAGCTGACCTGGGCCGGTCCAACGAACCTGAGCGCAGGTGGTGCACCTGCGCTGGGGCTCAGGTCCCAACCGGCACGGGGCCTGTCCAGAGACATGCAGAAGCCTGTCTCCTGAGCATGCACGCACCCAGTGCCAGGCTCAGCCGCAGCCAAAGTGACAGAAGAAGAGGCATGTGTAGGGAGGCCCCCCTGCAAGCGACTCCCCCCCCACACACACACACCCCGTGCAAGAGCACGGATTCCCAAGTAGAGCCCACTGGCAGGCCACTGAGGCCCGGAGCCACCTGCCATCAGCAGCGCAGTCCTGGGTGTCCCCGCAGCCCTCAGGAGCACCAGGGCCTGGGGCTCGATCGACCAGGCAGCTGCGCCTCGGCGAGAAGGCCTATCGGCTTTGGTTTGGAAATCTGGACAGTATCCCCGCGGCATTGCCCGCTCTGGTAGCTTGGAACGGCAATCAATAGGAAAATCACCTGGTTTCGTGGCGTGCTGTGGCAGAGGGAAATGTGCTGAAGATGATGGGTTCTCCCTTTTTTTCCCCCACAAACGGATGGGTACGACTCGAGTCAATGCCCAGACAACCCATACGTCCGCTTTGGACGGTCACGATGGCCGCTTAGAATATACCCGGTCCATGGAACACCTGGACCTGTGAGCCCACTTGACCGCAGCGCCTGCCTCAAGTGAGCAGAAATGATTTCCACGCAAGTGAGTCACCACCCAATAGGTAAGCAGTTTCGTTTTGTGTCCCGCAGCCCCAGAGCCAAGAGAAACACTCGTTGGTTGGTACGGTCCCAAAAAGGAGGGCGAGAGGAGAAAGGGCAGGCTCCTTGCTCAGAGTCGTCGGGGTGCTCTGGGGCCCCTCTCGTCCCAGAAAAGAAACGCAGAGAAAGAGAGGTCATTGACAAGGGAGAGGGAAGACTCTGGGCCTGTCCTCTCCGGGAGACAGGCCTCTGCAGGCCTGGCCGGGAGCCCAGGCCGGAGCCCGCAGGCCACCGGTGGGAAAGGCCGGGGTTCCCCTGACAGAAGCTGGAGGTGACGGCGATGGGAGACAGCATGTCTGTGACCATTGCCGTGGGAGAGACCTGCAGGGCAACGCCGGCCGGCCCTAGCTAGGCCCCCGCTTGAGGAGGCCTCGGGGACTTTGGTTGGCGAGGAAACCCCCGTCTTCAGACGGGTCTGGCAGCCTGGCCCAACCCAGACCCTTGGCCTGGGCCAGGTGAGCTATGGCATGGAGAGGGGGCTCTCCCAGCAGCCCCAGATCTGGCCCAGGGGTCCCTTCCCCCACAGCCCCTTCTGCAAGGGGCCCTGCCCCTCCCCCTGCCTTAGAACTCAGCCCTCTGCCCCCCAGCAAGTGTCAGCAAGGAACTCTTCCTATCCAACAGTGGCCCCTAGCGGTGGAAGCTTTGCCTCTGACTTTGGGCACCGGAGCCGCTCTCTTGTTCCTGGAGCTTCTTCTGTCTCTTGGCTTTTCACCAGACAGACAGGAGGGAACAACTGTCCAGGACAGCATAGCAGAGCTTCTCTCCTAGCCCAGTCCCCACCCAGCAGGCTCCGCCCACGTCGGCGACCCCTTCCGTCGCGTCCCCGTGGCCTCCTGCTGGCATTCGGTGTATACATTTTGGAACCCCGCTTCCCCCGGCGCTGGAGGTTTTCCTGGCAGTGGATGCGCTCCCCGAAGTGCATCGGGTGGGTTTGGGCAGGATGCCTATTGGCCGCATCTGTCCCGGCACTGCCACTGGGGACAACTCCCGAGTGCAGAAAACGCCTCCCCTCCCCCCCCAATCCATCACAACTGTCTTCCCACTCCCGGGCTTGGGCACCTCCCGCCAGTGGCCACCGTCTCCAGAGCAACCAGGAGGGGCGGGGTCGGGGCGAGTCTGCCGGGGGCGGGGTGAGTGGCGCCTGCGCGCCAGGGCGGCGCTGGGCGTGGCCGGCCCAGCGGGCCGGGGCGCCTGCGCATTTGTCCCGGCTTTGCGGGCGTCAGAGAGCGGGGTACGGCGGCGCGGGAGGCCTAGCGCTTGGCCCTCCCCCTCCCCCACCCCCACCCCGGGCGCCGTCTGGGAGCCCCGAAAGGAGGGGGTCAGGCGGAGGCAGCGGACGGAGCGAGAGGGGGCTTAGATCCCACAGGGCTGTTGGATGCGGCTCTCCCGCTGGCAGGTGTCGGCACTTTTGCTTCCCTCCGCGGTGAGGACCACGTTCTCCTCCCTCTCAGCTGACCTGGGCCGGTCCAACGAACCTGAGCGCAGGTGGTGCACCTGCGCTGGGGCTCAGGTCCCAACCGGCATGGGGCCTGTCCAGAGACATGCAGAAGCCTGTCTCCTGAGCATGCACGCACCCAGTGCCAGGCTCAGCCGCAGCCAAAGTGACAGAAGAAGAGGCATGTGTAGGGAGGCCCCCCTGCAAGCGACTCCCCCCCCACACACACACACCCCGTGCAAGAGCACGGATTCCCAAGTAGAGCCCACTGGCAGGCCACTGAGGCCCGGAGCCACCTGCCATCAGCAGCGCAGTCCTGGCAGTCCCCGCAGCCCTCAGGAGCACCAGGGCCTGGGGCTCGATCGACCAGGCAGCTGCGCCTCGGCGAGAAGGCCTATCGGCTTTGGTTTGGAAATCTGGACAGTATCCCCGCGGCATTGCCCGCTCTGGTAGCTTGGAACGGCAATCAATAGGAAAATCACCTGGTTTCGTGGCGTGCTGTGGCAGAGGGAAATGTGCTGAAGATGATGGGTTCTCCCTTTTTTTCCCCCACAAACGGATGGGTACGACTCGAGTCAATGCCCAGACAACCCATACGTCCGCTTTGGACGGTCACGATGGCTGCTTAGAATATACCCGGTCCATGGAACACCTGGACCTGTGAGCCCACTTGACCGCAGCGCCTGCCTCAAGTGAGCAGAAATGATTTCCACGCAAGTGAGTCACCACCCAATAGGTAAGCAGTTTCGTTTTGCGTCCCGCAGCCCCAGAGCCAAGAGAAACACTCGTTGGTTGGTACGGTCCCAAAAAGGAGGGCGAGAGGAGAAAGGGCAGGCTCCTTGCTCAGAGTCGTCGGGGTGCTCTGGGGCCCCTCTCGTCCCAGAAAAGAAACGCAGAGAAAGAGAGGTCATTGACAAGGGAGAGGGAAGACTCTGGGCCTGTCCTCTCCGGGAGACAGGCCTCTGCAGGCCTGGCCGGGAGCCCAGGCCGGAGCCCGCAGGCCACCGGTGGGAAAGGCCGGGGTTCCCCTGACAGAAGCTGGAGGTGACGGCGATGGGAGACAGCATGTCTGTGACCATTGCCGTGGGAGAGACCTGCAGGGCAACGCCGGCCGGCCCTAGCTAGGCCCCCGCTTGAGGAGGCCTCGGGGACTTTGGTTGGCGAGGAAACCCCCGTCTTCAGACGGGTCTGGCAGCCTGGCCCAACCCAGACCCTTGGCCTGGGCCAGGTGATCTATGGCATGGAGAGGGGGCTCTCCCAGCAGCCCCAGATCTGGCCCAGGGGTCCCTTCCCCCACAGCCCCTTCTGCAAGGGGCCCTGCCCCTCCCCCTGCCTTAGAACTCAGCCCTCTGCCCCCCAGCAAGTGTCAGCAAGGAACTCTTCCTATCCAACAGTGGCCCCTAGCGGTGGAAGCTTTGCCTCTGACTTTGGGCACCGGAGCCGCTCTCTTGTTCCTGGAGCTTCTTCTGTCTCTTGGCTTTTCACCAGACAGACAGGAGGGAACAACTGTCCAGGACAGCAAAGCAGAGCTTCTCTCCTAGCCCAGTCCCCACCCAGCAGGCTCCGCCCACGTCCGCGACCCCTTCCGTCGCGTCCCCGTGGCCTCCTGCTGGCATTCGGTGTATACATTTTGGAACCCCGCTTCCCCCGGCGCTGGAGGTTTTCCTGGCAGTGGACGCGCTCCCCGAAGTGCATCGGGTGGGTTTCGGCAGGATGCCTATTGGCCGCATCTGTCCCGGCACTGCCACTGGGGACAACTCCCGAGTGCAGAAAACGCCACCCCTCCCCCACCCCAATCCATCACAACTGTCTTCCCACTCCCGGGCTTGGGCACCTCCCGCCAGTGGCCACCGTCTCCAGAGCAACCAGGAGGGGCGGGGTCAGGGCGAGTCTGCCGGGGGCGGGGTGAGTGGCGCCTGCGCGCCAGGGCGGCGCTGGGCGTGGCCGGCCCAGCGGGCCGGGGCGCCTGCGCATTTGTCCCGGCTTTGCGGGCGTCAGAGAGCGGGGTACGGCGGCGCGGGAGGCCTAGCGCTTGGCCCTCCCCCTCCCCCACCCCCACCCCGGGCGCCGTCTGGGCGCCCCGAAAGGAGGGGGTCAGGCGGAGGCAGCGGACGGAGCGAGAGGGGGCTTAGATCCCACAGGGCTGTTGGATGCGGCTCTCCCGCTGGCAGGTGTCGGCACTTTTGCTTCCCTCCGCGGTGAGGAGGACCACGTTCTCCTCCCTCTCAGCTGACCTGGGCCGGTCCAACGAACCTGAGCGCAGGTGGTGCACCTGCGCTGGGGCTCAGGTCCCAACCGGCACGGGGCCTGTCCAGAGACATGCAGAAGCCTGTCTCCTGAGCATGCACGCACCCAGTGCCAGGCTCAGCCGCAGCCAAAGTGACAGAAGAAGAGGCATGTGTAGGGAGGACCCCTGCAAGCGACTCCCCCCCCCCACACACACACCCCGTGCAAGAGCACGGATTCCCAAGTAGAGCCCACTGGCAGGCCACTGAGGCCCGGAGCCACCTGCCATCAGCAGCGCAGTCCTGGGTGTCCCCGCAGCCCTCAGGAGCACCAGGGCCTGGGGCTCGATCGACCAGGCAGCTGTGCCTCGGCGAGAAGGCCTATCGGCTTTGGTTTGGAAATCTGGACAGTATCCCTGCGGCATTGCCCGCTCTGGTAGCTTGGAACGGCAATCAATAGGAAAATCGCCTGGTTGCGTGGCGTGCTGTGGCAGAGGGAAATGTGCTGAAGATGATGGGTTCTCCCTTTTTTTCCCCCACAAACGGATGGGTACGACTCGAGTCAATGCCCAGACAACCCATACGTCCGCTTTGGACGGTCACGATGGCCGCTTAGAATATACCCGGTCCATGGAACACCTGGACCTGTGAGCCCACTTGACCGCAGCGCCTGCCTCAAGTGAGCAGAAATGATTTCCACGCAAGTGTCTCACCACCCAATAGGTAAGCAGTTTCATTTTGCGTCCCGAAGCCCCAGAGCCGAGAGAAACGCTCGTTGGTTGGTACGGTCCCAAAAAGGAGGGCGAGAGGAGAAAGGGCAGGCTCCTTGCTCAGAGTCGTCGGGGTGCTCTGGGGCCCCTCTCGTCCCAGAAAAGAAACGCAGAGAAAGAGAGGTCATTGACAAGGGAGAGGGAAGACTCTGGGCCTGTCCTCTCCGGGAGACAGGCCTCTGCAGGCCTGGCCGGGAGCCCAGGCCGGAGCCCGCAGGCCACCGGTGGGAAAGGCCGGGGTTCCCCTGACAGAAGCTGGAGGTGACGGCGATGGGAGACAGCATGTCTGTGACCATTGCCGTGGGAGAGACCTGCAGGGCAACGCCGGCCGGCCCTAGCTAGGCCCCCGCTTGAGGAGGCCTCGGGGACTTTGGTTGGCGAGGAAACCCCCGTCTTCAGACGGGTCTGGCAGCCTGGCCCAACCCAGACCCTTGGCCTGGGCCAGGTGAGCTATGGCATGGAGAGGGGGCTCTCCCAGCAGCCCCAGATCTGGCCCAGGGGTCCCTTCCCCCACAGCCCCTTCTGCAAGGGGCCCTGCCCCTCCCCCTGCCTTAGAACTCAGCCCTCTGCCCCCCAGCAAGTGTCAGCAAGGAACTCTTCCTATCCAACAGTGGCCCCTAGCGGTGGAAGCTTTGCCTCTGACTTTGGGCACCGGAGCCGCTCTCTTGTTCCTGGAGCTTCTTCTGTCTCTTGGCTTTTCACCAGACAGACAGGAGGGAACAACTGTCCAGGACAGCATAGCAGAGCTTCTCTCCTAGCCCAGTCCCCACCTAGCAGGCTCCGCCCACGTCGGCGACCCCTTCCGTCGCGTCCCCGTGGCCTCCTGCTGGCATTCGGTGTATACATTTTGGAACCCCGCTTCCCCCGGCGCTGGAGGTTTTCCTGGCAGTGGACGCGCTCCCCGAAGTGCATCGGGTGGGTTTCGGCAGGATGCCTATTGGCCGCATCTGTCCCGGCACTGCCACTGGGGACAACTCCCGAGTGCAGAAAACGCCTCCCCTCCCCCCCCAATCCATCACAACTGTCTTCCCACTCCCGGGCTTGGGCACCTCCCGCCAGTGGCCACCGTCTCCAGAGCAACCAGGAGGGGCGGGGTCGGGGCGAGTCTGCCGGGGGCGGGGTGAGTGGCGCCTGCGCGCCAGGGCGGCGCTGGGCGTGGCCGGCCCAGCGGGCCGGGGCGCCTGCGCATTTGTCCCGGCTTTGCGGGCGTCAGAGAGCGGGGTACGGCGGCACGGGAGGCCTAGCGCTTGGCCCCCCCCCTCCCCCACCCCCACCCCGGGCGCCGTCTGGGCGCCCCGAAAGGAGGGGGTCAGGCGGAGGCAGCGGACGGAGCGAGAGGGGGCTTAGATCCCACAGGGCTGTTGGATGCGGCTCTCCCGCTGGCAGGTGTCGGCACTTTTGCTTCCCTCCGCGGTGAGGACCACGTTCTCCTCCCTCTCAGCTGACCTGGGCCGGTCCAACGAACCTGAGCGCAGGTGGTGCACGTGCGCTGGGGCTCAGGTCCCAACCGGCACGGGGCCTGTCCAGAGACATGCAGAAGCCTGTCTCCTGAGCATGCACGCACCCAGTGCCAGGCTCAGCCGCAGCCAAAGTGACAGAAGAAGAGGCATGTGTAGGGAGGACCTCTGCAAGCGACTCCCCCCCCACACACACACACCCCGTGCAAGAGCACGGATTCCCAAGTAGAGCCCACTGGCAGGCCACTGAGGCCCGGAGCCACCTGCCATCAGCAGCGCAGTCCTGGGTGTCCCCGCAGCCCTCAGGAGCACCAGGGCCTGGGGCTCGATCGACCAGGCAGCTGCGCCTCGGCGAGAAGGCCTATCGGCTTTGGTTTGGAAATCTGGACAGTATCCCTGCGGCATTGCCCGCTCTGGTAGCTTGGAACGGCAATCAATAGGAAAATCGCCTGTTTGCGTGGCGTGCTGTGGCAGAGGGAAATGTGCTGAAGATGATGGGTTCTCCCTTTTTTTCCCCCACAAACGGATGGGTACGACTCGAGTCAATGCCCAGACAACCCATACGTCCGCTTTGGACGGTCACGATGGCCGCTTACAATATACCCGGTCCATGGAACACCTGGACCTGTGAGCCCACTTGACCGCAGCGCCTGCCTCAAGTGAGCAGAAATGATTTCCACGCAAGTGTCTCACCACCCAATAGGTAAGCAGTTTCATTTTGCATCCCGAAGCCCCAGAGCCGAGTGAAACGCTCGTTGGTTGGTACGGTCCCAAAAAGGAGGGCGAGAGGAGAAAGGGCAGGCTCCTTGCTCAGAGTCGTCGGGGTGCTCTGGGGCCCCTCTCGTCCCAGAAAAGAAACGCAGAGAAAGAGAGGTCATTGACAAGGGAGAGGGAAGACTCTGGGCCTGTCCTCTCCGGGAGACAGGCCTCTGCAGGCCTGGCCGGGAGCCCAGGCCGGAGCCCGCAGGCCACCGGTGGGAAAGGCCGGGGTTCCCCTGACAGAAGCTGGAGGTGACGGCGATGGGAGACAGCATGTCTGTGACCATTGCCGTGGGAGAGACCTGCAGGGCAACGCCGGCCGGCCCTAGCTAGGCCCCCGCTTGAGGAGGCCTCGGGGACTTTGGTTGGCGAGGAAACCCCCGTCTTCAGACGGGTCTGGCAGCCTGGCCCAACCCAGACCCTTGGCCTGGGCCAGGTGAGCTATGGCATGGAGAGGGGGCTCTCCCAGCAGCCCCAGATCTGGCCCAGGGGTCCCTTCCCCCACAGCCCCTTCTGCAAGGGGCCCTGCCCCTCCCCCTGCCTTAGAACTCAGCCCTCTGCCCCCCAGCAAGTGTCAGCAAGGAACTCTTCCTATCCAACAGTGGCCCCTAGCGGTGGAAGCTTTGCCTCTGACTTTGGGCACCGGAGCCGCTCTCTTGTTCCTGGAGCTTCTTCTGTCTCTTGGCTTTTCACCAGACAGACAGGAGGGAACAACTGTCCAGGACAGCATAGCAGAGCTTCTCTCCTAGCCCAGTCCCCACCCAGCAGGCTCCGCCCACGTCGGCGACCCCTTCCGTCGCGTCCCCGTGGCCTCCTGCTGGCATTCGGTGTATACATTTTGGAACCCCGCTTCCCCCGGCGCTGGAGGTTTTCCTGGCAGTGGACGTGCTCCCCGAAGTGCATCGGGTGGGTTTGGGCAGGATGCCTATTGGCCGCATCTGTCCCGGCACTGCCACTGGGGACAACTCCCGAGTGCAGAAAACGCCACCCCTCCCCCACCCCAATCCATCACAACTGTCTTCCCACTCCCGGGCTTGGGCACCTCCCGCCAGTGGCCACCGTCTCCAGAGCAACCAGGAGGGGCGGGGTCAGGGCGAGTCTGCCGGGGGCGGGGTGAGTGGCGCCTGCGCGCCAGGGCGGCGCTGGGCGTGGCCGGCCCAGCGGGCCGGGGCGCCTGCGCATTTGTCCCGGCTTTGCGGGCGTCAGAGAGCGGGGTACGGCGGCGCGGGAGGCCTAGCGCTTGGCCCTCCCCCTCCCCCACCCCCACCCCGGGCGCCGTCTGGGCGCCCCGAAAGGAGGGGGTCAGGCGGAGGCAGCGGACGGAGCGAGAGGGGGCTTAGATCCCACAGGGCTGTTGGATGCGGCTCTCCCGCTGGCAGGTGTCGGCACTTTTGCTTCCCTCCGCGGTGAGGACCACGTTCTCCTCCCTCTCAGCTGACCTGGGCCGGTCCAACGAACCTGAGCGCAGGTGGTGCACCTGCGCTGGGGCTCAGGTCCCAACCGGCATGGGGCCTGTCCAGAGACATGCAGAAGCCTGTCTCCTGAGCATGCACGCACCCAGTGCCAGGCTCAGCCGCAGCCAAAGTGACAGAAGAAGAGGCATGTGTAGGGAGGCCCCCCTGCAAGCGACTCCCCCCCCACACACACACACCCCGTGCAAGAGCACGGATTCCCAAGTAGAGCCCACTGGCAGGCCACTGAGGCCCGGAGCCACCTGCCATCAGCAGCGCAGTCCTGGCAGTCCCCGCAGCCCTCAGGAGCACCAGGGCCTGGGGCTCGATCGACCAGGCAGCTGCGCCTCGGCGAGAAGGCCTATCGGCTTTGGTTTGGAAATCTGGACAGTATCCCCGCGGCATTGCCCGCTCTGGTAGCTTGGAACGGCAATCAATAGGAAAATCACCTGGTTTCGTGGCGTGCTGTGGCAGAGGGAAATGTGCTGAAGATGATGGGTTCTCCCTTTTTTTCCCCCACAAACGGATGGGTACGACTCGAGTCAATGCCCAGACAACCCATACGTCTGCTTTGGACGGTCACGATGGCCGCTTAGAATATACCCGGTCCATGGAACACCTGGACCTGTGAGCCCACTTGACCGCAGCGCCTGCCTCAAGTGAGCAGAAATGATTTCCACGCAAGTGAGTCACCACCCAATAGGTAAGCAGTTTCGTTTTGCGTCCCGCAGCCCCAGAGCCAAGAGAAACACTCGTTGGTTGGTACGGTCCCAAAAAGGAGGGCGAGAGGAGAAAGGGCAGGCTCCTTGCTCAGAGTCGTCGGGGTGCTCTGGGGCCCCTCTCGTCCCAGAAAAGAAACGCAGAGAAAGAGAGGTCATTGACAAGGGAGAGGGAAGACTCTGGGCCTGTCCTCTCCGGGAGACAGGCCTCTGCAGGCCTGGCCGGGAGCCCAGGCCGGAGCCCGCAGGCCACCGGTGGGAAAGGCCGGGGTTCCCCTGACAGAAGCTGGAGGTGACGGCGATGGGAGACAGCATGTCTGTGACCATTGCCGTGGGAGAGACCTGCAGGGCAACGCCGGCCGGCCCTAGCTAGGCCCCCGCTTGAGGAGGCCTCGGGGACTTTGGTTGGCGAGGAAACCCCCGTCTTCAGACGGGTCTGGCAGCCTGGCCCAACCCAGACCCTTGGCCTGGGCCAGGTGAGCTATGGCATGGAGAGGGGGCTCTCCCAGCAGCCCCAGATCTGGCCCAGGGGTCCCTTCCCCCACAGCCCCTTCTGCAAGGGGCCCTGCCCCTCCCCCTGCCTTAGAACTCAGCCCTCTGCCCCCCAGCAAGTGTCAGCAAGGAACTCTTCCTATCCAACAGTGGCCCCTAGCGGTGGAAGCTTTGCCTCTGACTTTGGGCACCGGAGCCGCTCTCTTGTTCCTGGAGCTTCTTCTGTCTCTTGGCTTTTCACCAGACAGACAGGAGGGAACAACTGTCCAGGACAGCATAGCAGAGCTTCTCTCCTAGCCCAGTCCCCACCTAGCAGGCTCCGCCCACGTCGGCGACCCCTTCCGTCGCGTCCCCGTGGCCTCCTGCTGGCATTCGGTGTATACATTTTGGAACCCCGCTTCCCCCGGCGCTGGAGGTTTTCCTGGCAGTGGACGCGCTCCCCGAAGTGCATCGGGTGGGTTTCGGCAGGATGCCTATTGGCCGCATCTGTCCCGGCACTGCCACTGGGGACAACTCCCGAGTGCAGAAAACGCCTCCCCTCCCCCCCCAATCCATCACAACTGTCTTCCCACTCCCGGGCTTGGGCACCTCCCGCCAGTGGCCACCGTCTCCAGAGCAACCAGGAGGGGCGGGGTCGGGGCGAGTCTGCCGGGGGCGGGGTGAGTGGCGCCTGCACGCCAGGGCGGCGCTGGGCGGGGCCGGCCCAGCGGGCCGGGGCGCCTGCGCATTTGTCCCGGCTTTGCGGGCGTCAGAGAGCGGGGTACGGCGGCACGGGAGGCCTAGCGCTTGGCCCTCCCCCTCCCCCACCCCCACCCCGGGCGCCGTCTGGGCGCCCCGAAAGGAGGGGGTCAGGCGGAGGCAGCGGACGGAGCGAGAGGGGGCTTAGATCCCACAGGGCTGTTGGATGCGGCTCTCCCGCTGGCAGGTGTCGGCACTTTTGCTTCCCTCCGCGGTGAGGACCACGTTCTCCTCCCTCTCATCTGACCTGGGCCGGTCCAACGAACCTGAGCGCAGGTGGTGCACGTGCGCTGGGGCTCAGGTCCCAACCGGCACGGGGCCTGTCCAGAGACATGCAGAAGCCTGTCTCCTGAGCATGCACGCACCCAGTGCCAGGCTCAGCCGCAGCCAAAGTGACAGAAGAAGAGGCATGTGTAGGGAGGACCCCTGCAAGCGACTCCCCCCCCCACACACACACCCCGTGCAAGAGCACGGATTCCCAAGTAGAGCCCACTGGCAGGCCACTGAGGCCCGGAGCCACCTGCCATCAGCAGCGCAGTCCTGGGTGTCCCCGCAGCCCTCAGGAGCACCAGGGCCTGGGGCTCGATCGACCAGGCAGCTGTGCCTCGGCGAGAAGGCCTATCGGCTTTGGTTTGGAAATCTGGACAGTATCCCTGCGGCATTGCCCGCTCTGGTAGCTTGGAACGGCAATCAATAGGAAAATCGCCTGTTTGCGTGGCGTGCTGTGGCAGAGGGAAATGTGCTGAAGATGATGGGTTCTCCCTTTTTTTCCCCCACAAACGGATGGGTACGACTCGAGTCAATGCCCAGACAACCCATACTTCCGCTTTGGACGGTCACGATGGCCGCTTAGAATATACCCGGTCCATGGAACACCTGGACCTGTGAGCCCACTTGACCGCAGCGCCTGCCTCAAGTGAGCAGAAATGATTTCCACGCAAGTGTCTCACCACCCAATAGGTAAGCAGTTTCATTTTGCGTCCCGAAGCCCCAGAGCCGAGAGAAACGCTCGTTGGTTGGTACGGTCCCAAAAAGGAGGGTGAGAGGAGAAAGGGCAGGCTCCTTGCTCAGAGTCGTCGGGGTGCTCTGGGGCCCCTCTCGTCCCAGAAAAGAAACGCAGAGAAAGAGAGGTCATTGACAAGGGAGAGGGAAGACTCTGGGCCTGTCCTCTCCAGGAGACAGGCCTCTGCAGGCCTGGCCGGGAGCCCAGGCCGGAGCCCGCAGGCCACCGGTGGGAAAGGCCGTGGTTCCCCTGACAGAAGCTGGAGGTGACGGCGATGGGAGACAGCATGTCTGTGACCATTGCCGTGGGAGAGACCTGCAGGGCAACGCCGGCCGGCCCTAGCTAGGCCCCCGCTTGAGGAGGCCTCGGGGACTTTGGTTGGCGAGGAAACCCCCGTCTTCAGACGGGTCTGGCAGCCTGGCCCAACCCAGACCCTTGGCCTGGGCCAGGTGAGCTATGGCATGGAGAGGGGGCTCTCCCAGCAGCCCCAGATCTGGCCCAGGGGTCCTTTCCCCCACAGCCCCTTCTGCAAGGGGCCCTGCCCCTCCCCCTGCCTTAGAACTCAGCCCTCTGCCCCCCAGCAAGTGTCAGCAAGGAACTCTTCCTATCCAACAGTGGCCCCTAGCGGTGGAAGCTTTGCCTCTGACTTTGGGCACCGGAGCCGCTCTCTTGTTCCTGGAGCTTCTTCTGTCTCTTGGCTTTTCACCAGACAGACAGGAGGGAACAACTGTCCAGGACAGCATAGCAGAGCTTCTCTCCTAGCCCAGTCCCCCACCCAGCAGGCTCCGCCCACGTCGGCGACCCCTTCCGTCGCGTCCGCGTGGCCTCCTGCTGGCATTCGGTGTATACATTTTGGAACCCCGCTTCCCCCGGCGCTGGAGGTTTTCCTGGCAGTGGACGCGCTCCCCGAAGTGCATCGGGTGGGTTTGGGCAGGATGCCTATTGGCCGCATCTGTCCCGGCACTGCCACTGGGGACAACTCCCGAGTGCAGAAAACGCCACCCCTCCCCCACCCCAATCCATCACAACTGTCTTCCCACTCCCGGGCTTGGGCACCTCCCGCCAGTGGCCACCGTCTCCAGAGCAAGCAGGAGGGGCGGGGTCGGGGCGAGTCTGCCGGGGGCGGGGTGAGTGGCGCCTGCGCGCCAGGGCGGCGCTGGGCGTGGCCGGCCCAGCGGGCCGGGGCGCCTGCGCATTTGTCCCGGCTTTGCGGGCGTCAGAGAGCGGGGTACGGCGGCGCGGGAGGCCTAGCGCTTGGCCCTCCCCCTCCCCCACCTCCACCCCGGGCGCCGTCTGGGCGCCCCGAAAGGAGGGGGTCAGGCGGAGGCAGCGGACGGAGCGAGAGGGGGCTTAGATCCCACAGGGCTGTTGGATGCGGCTCTCCCGCTGGCAGGTGTCGGCACTTTTGCTTCCCTCCGCGGTGAGGAGGACCACGTTCTCCTCCCTCTCAGCTGACCTGGGCCGGTCCAACGAACCTGAGCGCAGGTGGTGCACCTGCGCTGGGGCTCAGGTCCCAACCGGCACGGGGCCTGTCCAGAGACATGCAGAAGCCTGTCTCCTGAGCATGCACGCACCCAGTGCCAGGCTCAGCCGCAGCCAAAGTGACAGAAGAAGAGGCATGTGTAGGGAGGACCCCTGCAAGCGACTCCCCCCCCACACACACACACCCCGTGCAAGAGCACGGATTCCCAAGTAGAGCCCACTGGCAGGCCACTGAGGCCCGGAGCCACCTGCCATCAGCAGCGCAGTCCTGGGTGTCCCCGCAGCCCTCAGGAGCACCAGGGCCTGGGGCTCGATCGACCAGGCAGCTGCGCCTCGGCGAGAAGGCCTATCGGCTTTGGTTTGGAAATCTGGACAGTATCCCTGCGGCATTGCCCGCTCTGGTAGCTTGGAACGGCAATCAATAGGAAAATCACCTGGTTGCGTGGCGTGCTGTGGCAGAGGGAAATGTGCTGAAGATGATGGGTTCTCCCTTTTTTTCCCCCACAAACGAATGGGTACGACTCGAGTCAATGCCCAGACAACCCATACGTCCGCTTTGGATGGTCACGATGGCCGCTTAGAATATACCCGGTCCATGGAATACCTGGACCTGTGAGCCCACTTGACCGCAGCGCCTGCCTCAAGTGAGCAGAAATGATTTCCACGCAAGTGTCTCACCACCCAATAGGTAAGCAGTTTCATTTTGCGTCCCGAAGCCCCAGAGCCGAGAGAGACGCTCGTTGGTTGGTACGGTCCCAAAAAGGAGGGCGAGAGGAGAAAGGGCAGGCTCCTTGCTCAGAGTCGTCGGGGTGCTCTGGGGCCCCTCTCGTCCCAGAAAAGAAACGCAGAGAAAGAGAGGTCATTGACAAGGGAGAGGGAAGACTCTGGGCCTGTCCTCTCCGGGAGACAGGCCTCTGCAGGCCTGGCCGGGAGCCCAGGCCGGAGCCCGCAGGCCACCGGTGGGAAAGGCCGGGGTTCCCCTGACAGAAGCTGGAGGTGACGGCGATGGGAGACAGCATGTCTGTGACCATTGCCGTGGGAGAGACCTGCAGGGCAACGCCGGCCGGCCCTAGCTAGGCCCCCGCTTGAGGAGGCCTCGGGGACTTTGGTTGGCGAGGAAACCCCCGTCTTCAGACGGGTCTGGCAGCCTGGCCCAACCCAGACCCTTGGCCTGGGCCAGGTGAGCTATGGCATGGAGAGGGGGCTCTCCCAGCAGCCCCAGATCTGGCCCAGGGGTCCCTTCCCCCACAGCCCCTTCTGCAAGGGGCCCTGCCCCTCCCCCTGCCTTAGAACTCAGCCCTCTGCCCCCCAGCAAGTGTCAGCAAGGAACTCTTCCTATCCAACAGTGGCCCCTAGCGGTGGAAGCTTTGCCTCTGACTTTGGGCACCGGAGCCGCTCTCTTGTTCCTGGAGCTTCTTCTGTCTCTTGGCTTTTCACCAGACAGACAGGAGGGAACAACTGTCCAGGACAGCATAGCAGAGCTTCTCTCCTAGCCCAGTCCCCACCCAGCAGGCTCCGCCCACGTCGGCGACCCCTTCCGTCGCGTCCCCGTGGCCTCCTGCTGGCATTCGGTGTATACATTTTGGAACCCCGCTTCCCCCGGCGCTGGAGGTTTTCCTGGCAGTGGACGCGCTCCCCGAAGTGCATCGGGTGGGTTTGGGCAGGATGCCTATTGGCCGCATCTGTCCCGGCACTGCCACTGGGGACAACTCCCGAGTGCAGAAAACGCCTCCCCTCCCCCCCCAATCCATCACAACTGTCTTCCCACTCCCGGGCTTGGGCACCTCCCGCCAGTGGCCACCGTCTCCAGAACAACCAGGAGGGGCGGGGTCGGGGCGAGTCTGCCGGGGGCGGGGTGAGTGGCGCCTGCGCGCCAGGGCGGCGCTGGGCGTGGCCGGCCCAGCGGGCCGGGGCGCCTGCGCATTTGTCCCGGCTTTGCGGGCGTCAGAGAGCGGGGTACGGCGGCGCGGGAGGCCTAGCGCTTGGCCCTCCCCCTCCCCCACCCCCACCCCGGGCGCCGTCTGGGCGCCCCGAAAGGAGGGGGTCAGGCGGAGGCAGCGGACGGAGCGAGAGGGGGCTTAGATCCCACAGGGCTGTTGGATGCGGCTCTCCCGCTGGCAGGTGTCGGCACTTTTGCTTCCCTCCGCGGTGAGGACCACGTTCTCCTCCCTCTCAGCTGACCTGGGCCGGTCCAACGAACCTGAGCGCAGGTGGTGCACGTGCGCTGGGGCTCAGGTCCCAACCGGCACGGGGCCTGTCCAGAGACATGCAGAAGCCTGTCTCCTGAGCATGCACGCACCCAGTGCCAGGCTCAGCCGCAGCCAAAGTGACAGAAGAAGAGGCATGTGTAGGGAGGACCCCTGCAAGCGACTCCCCCCCCACACACACACACCCCGTGCAAGAGCACGGATTCCCAAGTAGAGCCCACTGGCAGGCCACTGAGGCCCGGAGCCACCTGCCATCAGCAGCGCAGTCCTGGGTGTCCCCGCAGCCCTCAGGAGCACCAGGGCCTGGGGCTCGATCGACCAGGCAGCTGCGCCTCGGCGAGAAGGCCTATCGGCTTTGGTTTGGAAATCTGGACAGTATCCCTGCGGCATTGCCCGCTCTGGTAGCTTGGAACGGCAATCAATAGGAAAATCGCCTGGTTGCGTGGCGTGCTGTGGCAGAGGGAAATGTGCTGAAGATGATGGGTTCTCCCTTTTTTTCCCCCACAAACGGATGGGTACGACTCGAGTCAATGCCCAGACAACCCATACGTCCGCTTTGGACGGTCACGATGGCCGCTTAGAATATACCCGGTCCATGGAACACCTGGACCTGTGAGCCCACTTGACCGCAGCGCCTGCCTCAAGTGAGCAGAAATGATTTCCACGCAAGTGTCTAACCACCCAATAGGTAAGCAGTTTCATTTTGCGTCCCGAAGCCCCAGAGCCGAGAGAAACGCTCGTTGGTTGGTACGGTCCCAAAAAGGAGGGCGAGAGGAGAAAGGGCAGGCTCCTTGCTCAGAGTTGTCGGGGTGCTCTGGGGCCCCTCTCGTCCCAGAAAAGAAACGCAGAGAAAGAGAGGTCATTGACAAGGGAGAGGGAAGACTCTGGGCCTGTCCTCTCCGGGAGACAGGCCTCTGCAGGCCTGGCCGGGAGCCCAGGCCGGAGCCCGCAGGCCACCGGTGGGAAAGGCCGGGGTTCCCCTGACAGAAGCTGGAGGTGACGGCGATGGGAGACAGCATGTCTGTGACCATTGCCGTGGGAGAGACCTGCAGGGCAACGCCGGCCGGCCCTAGCTAGGCCCCGGCTTGAGGAGGCCTCGGGGACTTTGGTTGGCGAGGAAACCCCCGTCTTCAGACGGGTCTGGCAGCCTGGCCCAACCCAGACCCTTGGCCTGGGCCAGGTGAGCTATGGCATGGAGAGGGGGCTCTCCCAGCAGCCCCAGATCTGG
The DNA here is from genome assembly GCF_030445035.2 of Dasypus novemcinctus. Lineage (NCBI taxonomy): Eukaryota > Metazoa > Chordata > Mammalia > Cingulata > Dasypodidae > Dasypus > Dasypus novemcinctus. The sequence continues at coordinate 24,718 of NW_026688566.1, forward strand.
CCCAGGGGTCCTTTCCCCCACAGCCCCTTCTGCAAGGGGCCCTGCCCCTCCCCCTGCCTTAGAACTCAGCCCTCTGCCCCCCAGCAAGTGTCAGCAAGGAACTCTTCCTATCCAACAGTGGCCCCTAGCGGTGGAAGCTTTGCCTCTGACTTTGGGCACCGGAGCCGCTCTCTTGTTCCTGGAGCTTCTTCTGTCTCTTGGCTTTTCACCAGACAGACAGGAGGGAACAACTGTCCAGGACAGCATAGCAGAGCTTCTCTCCTAGCCCAGTCCCCACCCAGCAGGCTCCGCCCACGTCGGCGACCCCTTCCGTCGCGTCCGCGTGGCCTCCTGCTGGCATTCGGTGTATACATTTTGGAACCCCGCTTCCCCCGGCGCTGGAGGTTTTCCTGGCAGTGGACGCGCTCCCCGAAGTGCATCGGGTGGGTTTGGGCAGGATGCCTATTGGCCGCATCTGTCCCGGCACTGCCACTGGGGACAACTCCCGAGTGCAGAAAACGCCTCCCCTCCCCCCCCAATCCATCACAACTGTCTTCCCACTCCCGGGCTTGGGCACCTCCCGCCAGTGGCCACCGTCTCCAGAGCAACCAGGAGGGGCGGGGTCGGGGCGAGTCTGCCGGGGGCGGGGTGAGTGGCGCCTGCGCGCCAGGGCGGCGCTGGGCGTGGCCGGCCCAGCGGGCCGGGGCGCCTGCGCATTTGTCCCGGCTTTGCGGGCGTCAGAGAGCGGGGTACGGCGGCGCGGGAGGCCTAGCGCTTGGCCCTCCCCCTCCCCCACCCCCACCCCGGGCGCCGTCTGGGCGCCCCGAAAGGAGGGGGTCAGGCGGAGGCAGCGGACGGAGCGAGAGGGGGCTTAGATCCCACAGGGCTGTTGGATGCGGCTCTCCCGCTGGCAGGTGTCGGCACTTTTGCTTCCCTCCGCGGTGAGGACCACATTCTCCTCCCTCTCAGCTGACCTGGGCCGGTCCAACGAACCTGAGCGCAGGTGGTGCACGTGCGCTGGGGCTCAGGTCCCAACCGGCACGGGGCCTGTCCAGAGACATGCAGAAGCCTGTCTCCTGAGCATGCACGCACCCAGTGCCAGGCTCAGCCGCAGCCAAAGTGACAGAAGAAGAGGCATGTGTAGGGAGGCCCCCCTGCAAGCGACTCCCCCCCCCACCCTGTGCAAGAGGACGGATTCCCAATTAGAGCCCACTGGCAGGGCACTGAGGCCCGGAGCCGCCTGCCATCAGCAGAGTAGTCCTGGGTGTCCCCTGTTACTTTTACCAGAGCTGATGTTGGTGCTGGTTGTTATTGTATACCCAGGGGACCTGAATCTCTGGACTGAACATGTGATAGCCACGCCCTGAGCCTTTACAGACTTGCAACTTCTACTCTGGTTTATTGGACTTATTCCACTCATCTAACATTGAAGTGAAGAAGGTCAACCACCACACCATGGAGCCAAGAGTGTCTACAACTGAAAGTGGAGCATTGCATCCAACATCCATTTGGAATGTAAGCCCCCTCTTGATATAGATGTGGAGTGTACACAACCATTCTAAGGTCTACAGGATGGAGGAATAGAGTATGGATTCAAGTGGACTTACTGATAGTCTGTTCATGAACTATTGTGATTAGTAATTGAAGAAAATGTGGCATTGTTGTGGAGAAAGTGGCCATAGTGGTGACTTGGGGTAGGGAGTGGGAGGAAGAGATGTGATGTGGGGGCATTTTCAGGACTTGGAGTTGTCCTGGGTGGTGCTGCAGGGACAGTTACTGGATATTGTATGTCCTCCCATGGCCCACTGGGTGGACTGTGGGAGAGTGGCTATGATGTGGACCACTGACCATGAGGTGCAGTTGTGCTCAGAGATGTATTCACCAAATGCAATGAATGTCTCATGATGATAGAGGAGGTTGTTGTTATAGGGAGAGGAGTTGAGTGAGGGGGGTGGGGGGTATATGGGAACCTCATTTTTTAATGTAACATTAAAAAAATAAAGACAAAATAAATAAATAATCCTATTAATGAATTTCAGGAAGCAAATGAAAAGTCCTTGAAAGCTATGGAAGATCTTTTCTAAATTATAATTAAAACAAATTAAACAATTGTAATATATTCCAGAACCTAGCATTCAGTATGCTTTTAAAATTATTCACAGTTTTAGACTTTTATTAAAGAAGAGAAGTTTTAAACCTTATGTAAAGGAAGGAAAAAGGACATTCCTAGAATAAACTATAATGATTTCAATTTTATTTAACTTAGGTGTAATCTCCCTACATTTATAGAATACCAATTAAATAAATATTATATTCAGTCCTTAAGACAATGATATTTTAAATTCATGTTTAATGGAATTAAGTTAAAAGGAGAAAATGTAGATCTGCCCTCTCTTCAATGAATAAAGTAAACTTCATTGGTTGCTAATTGTAATTTTTTTAAAAGATTTATTTATTTCCCCCACTTTTTGGTTTTTGCACTTGCATCTGCTTCCCGTGTCTTTTCTTTCTTTTTTTTTTTAGATTTATTTATTTCTCTTCTCTCCCCTGCTCACCCACGCCCACCAGTTGTCTGCTCTCTGTCCATTCACTGTGTCATCGTCTTTGTCTACTTCTGTTGTCAGCAGCATGGGAATCTTTGTTTCTTTTTGTTGCATCATCTTGCTGTGTCAGCTCTCCATGTGTGTGGTGCCATTCTTGGGCAGGGTGCACTTTCTTTCACACTGGGTGGCTCTCCTTATGGGGCACACTCCTTGTGCCTGGGGCTCCCCTACACAGAGGACACCCCTGTGTGGCACAGCACTCCTTGTACGCATCAGCACTGTGCATGGGCCAGCTCCACATGGGTCAAGGAGGCCCGGGGTTTGAACCGTGGACCTCCCATATGGTAGATGGATGCCCTAACCACTGGGCCAAGTCTGCCACCCCCATGTCTTTGGCTCTGGGAACCCATCCCGGGACCTCTGATGTGGGAGAGAGGCATTCAGTTTCACACACTGACTCATCTCTCCAGTCTGCTGCATCTTTCATTGTCTCTCCTCTATGTCTCACTTTGTTGTGTCACCTTGCTGCACCAGCTGTGTGTAGCATGGGCTGTCAGCTCTCTGCCATGTGGGCTATCAGCTCTCCATGTCAGTGGACTTTCAGTTCTCTATGGTGCTCAGGCCAGTTTGCCTTTACCAGGAAGCCCTGGGAATTGAAGCTGGGGCCTCCTATATGGTAGATGGGAGCCCCGTCACTTGAGCTACATATACCTCCCTAATTGTAATTTAATAAGCTTTGTTTTAATGTGAAATATCCATTCCATGTGGTTAGGGTAAATTATATGGAGTTTGAAAAAACATCTTCTAAACTGAAGCATTTAAATGACTAATTCCAGGAATGTAGCTGTAAGATAAAGGAATGCCTCTCTTAAGTACTATCTTTATTTTCTTTGCCATGTGCTTATCTTGTTGCCTATACTGTCTCTGTGAGTTTATGTCTAGGGCACACCTCTCCTAGCTGTCCTAAGCATAACCACTGCTGTAGGAACTAAGATTGAAGTTCATACTGAAACCTAGCAGGTCTACTACAGTCTCTCCCTGGAGTTAACCAGCAGCATAAAAGAATTCAAGGAAGAATGCTGTTTCCATCAACTTTGGGAGGGAGCAACCTCTGAAGGTACCTGGCCTTTCTCACTCTTGTTGTCTAGTATGTCATGACTACACCGCTTTTTGGGTCTGTTTGCCACCATCCTCTTTATCTCTTTATTGGGACCATGGATTTTCAAAATTTGAATTGTTTATTTCTAATGAATCAGTGGCTTATTAATCATGTGGGGATTTCATCCAGTTCCAACCAGGATGTGGACCCATCTTCCCTCAAACACAATAGAATAGTGAGAGAGGTCATGCCCTGTCAGGCAGGGACTACTGCCCTAAACAGCAGGAAGCAACTACAGAAGAATGACCTTGACCCCTCAGCACCCCTTTAAGAATAATGGCATGAACTCTTTGAGGGCGAGTTCAGACAGTTTAGTACAGGGAAATGAGATGAGCCACAACATGGCCAACAGACTATGTGGCCATGAGACCCTACTGAGTCCTTGACCTTGACTTTCAGGTTCCAGTTGAGACTCTCTCCTGGGCTGAGGGGAGGCACTGCATATTCCAAAGACTACTCAACTTTGGCCCCCACTATTAGTGGGATAACCCTATAGCAGCTTGGGCCCCTCCCATTAGCATTTGTAAGAGGAGGAATAATTAATAGCTTTGAAGGTGACCACACAAGCCAGAACTCACTTTCTCTGCCTGGAGGAGCCGACACCAATATTAGTGCTTATTTCCATCCTGTCCATTTCTCAGCAAGTTCTCTTCTTTCTCCCATTACTAAATAAAATCTTTTTCCTGGCCTGACTGAAAAAGAAAGAAAGAAAGAAGAAAGATTCCACAATAGATGTTACAGATGGAGCTGTGAATAGGGTTTAGTGACTTCCACAAATGACAGTCCATTTAGCAGCAGAATGTCCCCAGGGTACAGGAAGCCTGAATGTGCAATTCTGAAATCCCAGAATGTTACCCCATTAGTAGGAGACCAACATTTTCATGCTTTCAATCCACACAATTCCTAGTAATGTCAATGTTTTCAAGATGCTCAGTAAGAATCAAGGTGTCTTGTGGCTGGCAGGATTATTATGTGTAGATGGAAAAATTTAAAATATCAGTAAACAAAATTATATCTATTCTTTCTTGCTAGAGGTTATTTCTAAAATAAAGTGTTTAAATATAGTGTGCACAAAAGTTACTGATGAGTTTTTGGACCATGTGATATACATAAATTACTTTGGCAGATCTTTTATATGCCTGATAATAGGAAAACCAATTGTTGGTAAAATTGTAGGTCCTATTAAAATGGCTCTGAACCTATATGATTGGGAATCTATAGCAATAGAAATAAAGTTTTAAAAAATCTAGAAAGTACTGCCACCACTAAAACCAAATTAAGAGACTAAATAAAAAGAAAACTGAAATCAAGTGCCTCATGTGAATGATAAGAATTATTGAAAAGGCAGCACTAAAATATAATGAGAAACTAAAATTTAATTGTAAGAATAAAATACTCATAAATATAAGTTTAAGTTCAGAAATAAAATTCATTTGAAGACATGTAATTGAAAACACCTTTAAAGATAATTGATTCTGAAAATATATATACATTTAAATGTAGTACCTGGACAAGATGGCAGTTATTCCCTTCCAAAATAAGAGTTTAAATAAGGAGCAATAATCAATGATCAGATTGAGAAACAAACTAGAGAAGGACAGGTACAGTGGAGAAAAGGAGTATGAAGACCCATACTTAAGAAGATATGAAAAGATCTTGCTGGGGAAGAGGGGGAAAGGGTTTGATGTTGAATATATGGGAGTCCCCTATATTGTATATGTGACTTTACTGTGATCTAAATTTTTTGAAGACAAAATTAAAAATTAAAAAATAAAAGGGTGTAGGCACCTAGGAAGGAATGGAAGAGATTACCTTGCCACTGTACATACAGGGCAACACCTATTACAGTGATGAAAGGCAAAACATCAAAACCAAAGTTTCATGATTTTTTCATTTTTTAGTACCTGTTTATTTTTTACTTTATCTCAGTTTTTCTCAATTAGTATTAATTTTGCTTGTAATCTTGAAACCTATTATTACTATTTCATTTTCTTACTAATCAAATTTGGCAATGTATTAGGCTTCATTTTTGAAGAAGTTTTGAATCACAGTGAGGTTCAACTATTATAGGGGAGGAACAGTGGTGTGGGGTGTCACTGATAGTTGGGAGGGAGTTCTCCAGGGCATGTATATAGGGTATATAAAAATGTTTGGCTATTCATTGGGTATTGTCATAGTAGGTAACTCTCCAAACAACTGAGGGAGTATGGAGTTCCTAGCTAGGGGAGTTCTGTCACATTCCCCAGTGGAACAGCAACAGTTGCCCTCATGCATGGGCAAAGACCAGTGAAGAAGGATGGTCCAATGATGGGCCCTTGGTACTGATGACTATGCTTATGAGCCTCTGCACTTGAAATTCCAACTAAGCCTAGAGCTGCAGGGTGGGTAAGAATTACCTCCTGAGAGCCTCCATGTTGCTCAGATGTGGCCTCTCCCTAAGCCAAACACAGCATGTAAATGTGTTACCTTCCCCTCAGTGTGGGACGTGACTCCCGGGGATGAGCCTTCCTTGCACTGAGGAATTACTCCCAAGCAGCAGCTGGTGATGCAAGTAGAAAAAGACCTTGAATGAAAGGGGGAAATGGTAAAGACAAATGAGTTTATATGGCTAAGAGACTTCAAAATGAGTTGGGAGGTCATCAGAGGGGTCACACTTACACACACCTTAGCAGGATCCCAGAGATAGCTATTCAAGAAACATTCTAATCAATGCTATCCCAATCAATATTTTTTATTTAAGCAAACGATTTTAAAGCTATAATATACTAATTTATGTTAAATCTTATTTTTTAAAGAATTATTTTTGGCATTTCTGTGTTTAGTTTTCATATCTAAGGATGAAACTTTTGAAATGTTCTTTGATTTTTTTTTTAAAGATTTATTTATTTATTTAATTCCCCCCCCCTTCCCCTGGTTGTCTGTTCTTGGTGTCTATTTGCTGCGTCTCGTTTCTTTGTCCGCTTCTGTTGTCGTCAGCGGCACGGGAAGTGTGGGCGGCGCCATTCCTGGGCAGGCTGCTCTTTCTTTTCACGCTGGGCGGCTTTCCTCATGGGCGCACTCCTTGCGCGTGGGGCTCCCCCACGCGGGGGACACCCTTGCGTGGCAGGGCACTCCTTGCGCGCATCAGCACTGCGCATGGCCAGCTCCACATGGGTCAAGGAGGCCCGGGGTTTGAACCGTGGGCCTCCCATATGGTAGACGGACACCCTAACCACTGGGCCAAAGTCCGTTTCCCTGTTCTTTGATCTTATCTGCCACAGTGACTTTTGTTCATAGTTCTGTGATTCTTCTTAGATTTAAGTCTTCATGGTCCTACCATAACTATTTTTACCACAATAAAATAGAATGGTAGATCTAGTAACATGTGATCTGACTTCTAAACTTGTAAAAATTGTGAATACTTTAAGTGGATTTATCTTTTACTGAATTTATTTTGCATATTACAAATAGTCCAATTATTTTTGGTCACAGTTGACACTTTCAAGTATCTATAAGCTATTTGTATGATGATTTTCCATGTTATAGCTTTTACTCATATATAAATATATCTCTGGCTTTGGAGGAAGGTGTGAGTCAGGAGTGTGACCAAAGAAAATGCCTCAAGCAATTTAAATCAGTGCTTGGTATCATTTTGAAATGACCTTGTACAAATCTAGCCTGTAGTCTTGGAACACCGACCAGAGTTTCATAGGAAAAAAAGGGATAAATCTTTTGCCTTTAATAAGTTTTAATAAGGAAATTTCCTTGGACACCAAGTACCTTTTAGTATATAATACTCACTGCTATTATAAATACGTATTTTTATATCAAACTAACACAACAATTTACTAAGAAATAACTTTTCTTTTTTTTAAAGATTTATTTATTTTATTTAATTCCCCCCGCCCCCAGGTGTCTGTTCTTTGTGTCTATTTGCTGCGTCTTGTTTCTTTGTCCGCTTCTGTTGTCATCAGCGGCAAGGGAAGTGTGGGCAGCGCCATTCCTGGGCAGGCTGCACTTCCTTTTGCACTGGGCAGTTCTTCTTATGGGGCGCACTCCTTGCGCGTGGGGCTCCCCTACGTGGGGGACGCCCCTGCGTGGCAGGGCACTCTGCGCGCATCAGCACTGTGCATGGGCCAGCTCCACACGGGTCAAGGAGGCCCGGGGTTTGAACCACGGACCTCCCATGTGGTAGACGGATGCCCTAACCACTGGGCCAAGTCCGTTTCCCCTTATTTTCTAGTAAATGTTTTAAATACTTAGTTGGAAAAAATGGCTAGATATGAGTCTCTTAAAGTTCTGCATGTATCTTTTTATTTTTACCCAATTAATATTGGATTTTTCTATGTAATTCTTTATGTGTATATCTCAAATGTGCCTGGTTCATTTGGTATCATTAGAGGAGTGATGTGCATTTAATTTTTTATATTTTAGTTTTTACTCATGTTAGACATGTAGTGTCAAGGAACCCAAATCCACATACATAGGTCATAAAATATTTAAAAATATATAAATTCCTTCCAGTGAATGATATATAGATCAGTTGTTTATGTTTATTTGTAACTCTTCATACAATATTAGTTGAATATTTCAATTTCTATTTATGATTCTTTGCATTTCTGATTATTCAAGAGCATTCATTTTGGTATATTTTCATCTGAGCTCTGCAAGCACTTACCTCATTCAAAAGCAATCCTCTTGCTTGTTTTGAGAAGCACTGGAGAGAAACTTAAACAAAAAGGAAGACATGATTGTAAGTTTGGAATGCTGGGGTAGTATTTAGGACCTGGTCCTACATTTATTGCATGACTGTGAGCAGCTCTCAACCTGTAGGAAAGCCAGACATTTTGTTTTTGCTTGTAAAATATTATATATAATTATATGTGTGTGAAATGTAACTAGAGCTGAGTGGGGCAATAGGAGATAGGAAGATAAAGCTAGTGGTTTCTCTCCATCCATCAAAAGGATATTGGGAAAGAAGGAATCCGGTTAGCTCTTAAATGGTGTGGGATGTAGAGACATCACATGGAATCTATAGTCCATCTCTTGCAGTATCCTTGAAGACACCTCCACTTCTAATAGGAGAAATTGGGTTATAAAGGCAGACAGGATGGGGAGCTTCCCTCCTTCTCTGGCTTCATGTGTATCCATGAGGCAAGTGTCACCAGTCTGCTGCAGAACAGGCAGCAGAGTATGCAGCTAGGGCTGGAGAGCAGAGTGAGCACCTGTCAGTGTGCAGCCTTCTCAGTATGGGCTGCCTTCTCAGTATGGGATGGGCTGCTGAGAGTTCAGAAATTCTTTCCAGGATTAGAAATGGATAAAACCAGATACAGGTGTTGTTTTGTCCTGCCACTAAGAAACTTTAAAAAGTTTTAACTTGGGTGATGGAACTTCTACACAGATGACAGTTATCAAATTTGGATCTCGGGAAACAGACTTGGCCCAGTGGTTAGTGTGTCTTTCTACCACATGGGAGGTCCGCGGTTCAAACCCTGGGCCTCCTTGACCCATGTGGAGCTGGCGCATGTGCAGTGCTGATGCATGCAAGGAGTGCCGTGCCACGCAGAGGTGTCCCCCGCGTAGGGGAGCCCGACGCGCAAGGAGTGTGCCCTGTAAGGAGAGCCGCCCAGTGTGAAAGAAAATGCAGCCTGCCCAGGAATGGCGCTGCCCACACTTCCTGTGCCACTGACAACAACAGAAGCTGACAAAGAAACAAGATGCAGCAAATAGACACAGAGAACAGACAACGGGGGGGGGGATTAAATAAATAAATCTTTAAAAAAAATTTGGTATCTCAAATTTTGGATGGACAGGGAAACGGACTTTGGCCCAGTGGTTAGGGCGTCCGTCTACCATATGGGAGGTCCGCGGTTCAAACCCCGGGCCTCCTCGACCCGTGTGGAGCTGGCCAGGCGCAGTGCTGATGCGCGCAAAGAGTGCCCTGCCACGCAAGGGTGTCCCCCGCGTGGGGGAGCCCCACGCGCAAGGAGTGCGCCCATGAGGAAAGCCGCCCAGCGTGAAAAGAAAGTGCAGCCTGCCCAGGAATGGCGCCGCCCACACTTCCTGTGCCGCTGACGACAACAGAAGCGGACAAAGAAACAAAAGCAAACAAAGAAACAAGACGCAACAAATAGACACCAAGAACAGACAACCAGGGGAGGGGGGGGGAAATTAAATAAATAAATAATAAAAAAAAAATAGTATAAAAAAAAAATTTTGGATGGACAACCCCCATCCAAAAAAACCCAAAGAGTATATACAACTTCAAGCAAGACAATTCCTTCTCTCTGCTGAATAAGATCTAAGTCTCCTCTCATCCTTAAGCAGAGTGGATGTCATCCCCAATACCTCAAGACTGAGGGATAAACAAACTAAGTGGGGAGTGCAACCATGGACCACTCTAGATGTATTGCTATTGTAGTTATTAGCATGTGTAACTGAAGAACTTGTAAAATCAATATAAAAAAGTAGTTACCAAAGGTCATGAGAGGAGGAGTAGGGAAGAATAGATGGAACATGAAATTGCTTTAAAGCTGAAGCAGTTTTGTTAGTGTGGGTGCAATGTCTCTAAAGGAGCTCCCAGATAGCCTTTTGACCTGTACCTTGTGGAGTCTGCACTGTGGTAGCTGTCTCTTTGCCATTTCCTTCCTGGTGGGAAAATGCTTAGCCCTGGTAGGAGGGCATGTGGGTTTGCCAGTCAGCCCCAGGATATGAGTGGGACAGGCTTTGGAATAAGGGCTAGGAAGAGACCTGGGTTAAGCATGCCTTTCATTAACTACTTAGAAAATGAAGCTTACCAGGACCTTTTGACATGTTCCATATCCCTCTGCATATGATCTAGAACAGAAATGTCTCATTATAATTGTTAGGCATATAGGTACTGTACTTAATACTAATTAATGCACCAACTAATGCATGTTTCTTTTTGAGTGGCAATTAATAGATCTAAGCTCCAGATTTACAATACTATACATGTTACCTCTCCATGGGAGGAGGCTATAGTGCCAATTGTGTTTAAGTTCTATTTACATGTCTCTGGTAATCATTGCTGCACTTGGTATGCCCTTCATACAGCCAGCATGTTGCAGCACCATTGACCCTAGAGAACAGCTAGGAAGGTAGGCTCCAGTATTCCATCAGCCTGGTGCATAGTGCCCTTCAGCACCATGAAACCGTGTCAGTCTGGAGGTGATGTCATTGTACATCTCACCATCTTGAGCCATCATTGGCTGCAGCAAGAGTCTGAAACTCTCCCCCACTTTCCTCCATTAAGAAAATCTTTCATTAATGTGGTACATTGGTTCCA